>NW_028228124.1:0-33887 GCF_978045245.1 Mus caroli | reverse complement strand
ACCTGAAAAAAGAAGAAAATTAAAAACTCACAATGAAGGACCCCAAATATGGCAAGAAAACAAGAAATAGGTGGAAAATTAGAAAATCAAACTGTAGGACCAGAATGACTATAAAACTTGAAAAACGTGGAAAATGAAAAAATCACACTGCAGGACCCAGAATGTGCCAAGAAACCCTGAAATACGTGAAAATTAAAAATTCACACTGTCGGACCCAATATATGGCAAGAAACCATGAAAAAAGTGGAAAATGAGAAAATCACACTGTATTACCAAGAATATGGTGAGAAATACTGAAATTCGTGGAAAAATTAAAAATTCACAGTGAAGGACCGGAATATGGCGAGAAATCCTGAAAAACAAGGAAAATTAAAAACTCACACTGAAGGATCCAGAATATGGCGAGAAAACCTGAAAAAGGTAAAAAATGAGAATAATCATACTGTAGGACCCAGAACTGGGAAAAAACTTGAAAAACACCGAAAATTAGAAAATCACACTGTAGGACCCAGAATATGCCGAGAAACCCTGAACAATTAGAAATTTAAAAACTCATACTGAAGGACCCCAAATATGGCAAGAAAACCTGAAAAAGGTGGAAAATGAGAAAATCACACTGAAGAACCCGGAATATGGCAAGAAAACCTGAAGAAAAATGGAAAATTAAAACCTCACACGGAAGGACCCAGAATATGGCGAGAAAACCTGAAAAAAGTAGAAAATTAAAAATTCACACTGAAGGACCCCGAATATGGTGAAAAAACCTGTAAAAGGTTGAAAATGAGAATAATCACACTATAGGACCTAGAAATATGAAAAACCTTGAAAAACGTGGAAAATGAGAAAATCACACTGCAGGACGCAAAATATGCCAAGAAACCCTGAAAAACGTGAAAATTAAAAATTCACACTATGGGACCCAGAATATGGCGAGAAAACCTGAAAAAAGTAGAAAATTAAAAACTCACAATGAAGGACCCCAAATATGGCAAGAAAACCTGATAAAAGTGGAAAATGAGAAAATCACACTGTATTACCCAGAATATGGTGAGAAATACTGAAAAACGTGGAAATTAAAAATTCACACTGAAGGACCTGAATATGGTGAGAAAACCTGAAAAAGGTTGAAAATGAGAAAATCACACTGTAGGACCCAGAAATACGAAAAAAACTTGAAAAACTTGGAAAATGAGAAAATCACACTGCAGGACCCAGAATATGCGGAGAAACCCTGAAAAACGTGAAAATTAAAATTCACAGTATCACACCCAGAATATGGTGAAAACCCAGAAAAAAGTAGAAAATTAAAAATTCACAGTGAAGGATCCCAAATATGGCAAGAAAACTAAAAATAGGTGGAAAAGAAGAAAATCACACTGTAGGACCCAGAGTATGGCGAAAAACCCTGAAAAAAAGTAGAAAATTAAAAACTCACACTAAGGGACCCAGAATATGGCGAGAAAACCTGAAAAACAAGGAAAATTAAAAACTCACCCTGTAGAACCCAGAATATTGCGAGAAACCCTGAAAAACGTGGAAAATTAAAAATAAACGCTGTAGGACCCAGAATATGGTGAAAAACCCTGAAAAAAGTAGAAAATTAAAAACTCACACTGAAGGACCCAGAATATGGCCAGAAAACCTGAAAAACAAGGAAAATTAAAAACTCACACTGAGGACCCAGAATATGGCAAGAAAACCTGAAAAACAAGGAAAATTAAAAACTCACACTGAAGAACCCAGATTATGGCGAGAAAACCTGGAAAAGGTGTAAATTGAGAATAATCCCACTGTAGGACCCAGAATTGTGAAAAAACTTGAAAAAAGTTCTAAATGAAAAAAATCACCCTGTAGAACCCAGAATATTGCGAGAAACCCTGAAAAACGTGGAAAATTAAAAATAAACGCTGTAGGACCCAGAATATGGTGAAAAACCCTGAAAAAAGTAGAAAATTAAAAACTCACACTGAAGGACCCAGAATATGGCCAGAAAACCTGAAAAACAAGGAAAATTAAAAACTCACACTGAGGACCCAGAATATGGCAAGAAAACCTGAAAAACAAGGAAAATTAAAAACTCACACTGAAGAACCCAGATTATGGCGAGAAAACCTGAAAAAGGTGTAAATTGAGAATAATCCCACTGTAGGACCCAGAATTGCGAATAAACTTGAAAAAGTTTCTAAATGAAAAAAATCACCCTGTAGAACCCAGAATATTGGGAGAAACCCTGCAAAACGTGGAAAAATAAAAATAAACGCTGTAGGACCCAGAATATGGCGAAAAACCTGAAAAAAGTAGAAAATTAAAAACTCACACTGAAGGACCCAGAATATGGCAAGAAACCCTGAAAAAAGTACAAAAGTAAAAACTGACAGTGAAGTATCCCAAATATGGCGAGAAAACCTGAAAAAGGTGGAAAATGAGAAAATCACACTATAGGACCCAGATTTACGAAAAACCTTGAAAAACCTAGAAAATTAGAAAATCACACTGCAGGACGCAGAATATGCCGAGAAACCCTGAAAAACGTGAAAATTAAAAATTCACACTATCGCACCCAGAATATGGTGAGAAACCCTGAAAAAAGTAGAAAATTAAAAACTCACAGTGAAGGATCCCAAATATGGCAAGAAAACAAGAAATAGGTGGAAAATTAGAAAATCAAACTGTAGGACCAGAATGACTATAAAACTTGAAAAACGTGGAAAATGAAAAAATCACACTGCAGGACCCAGAATGTGCCAAGAAACCCTGAAAAACGTGAAAATTAAAAATTCACACTGTCGGACCCAATATATGGCAAGAAACCATGAAAAAAGTGGAAAATGAGAAAATCACACTGTATTACCAAGAATATGGTGAGAAATACTGAAATTCGTGGAAAAATTAAAAATTCACAGTGAAGGACCGGAATATGGCGAGAAATCCTGAAAAACAAGGAAAATTAAAAACTCACACTGAAGGATCCAGAATATGGCGAGAAAACCTGAAAAAGGTAAAAAATGAGAATAATCATACTGTAGGACCCAGAACTGGAAAAAACTTGAAAAACACCGAAAATTAGAAAATCACACTGTAGGACCCAGAATATGCCGAGAAACCCTGAACAATTAGAAATTTAAAAACTCATACTGAAGGACCCCAAATATGGCAAGAAAACCTGAAAAAGGTGGAAAATGAGAAAATCACACTGTAGGACCATTAATATGATGAAAAACCTGAAAAACGTGGAAAATTAAAAATTCACACTGAAGAACCCGGAATATGGCAAGAAAACCTGAAGAAAAATGGAAAATTAAAACCTCACACGGAAGGACCCAGAATATGGCGAGAAAACCTGAAAAAAGTAGAAAATTAAAAATTCACACTGAAGGACCCCGAATATGGTGAAAAAACCTGTAAAAGGTTGAAAATGAGAATAATCACACTATAGGACCTAGAAATATGAAAAAACTTGAAAAACGTGGAAAATGAGAAAATCACACTGCAGGACGCAAAATATGCCAAGAAACCCTGAAAAACGTGAAAATTAAAAATTCACACTATGGGACCCAGAATATGGCTAGAAAACCTGAAAAAAGAAGAAAATTAAAAACTCACAATGAAGGACCCCAAATATGGCAAGAAAACCTGATAAAAGTGGAAAATGAGAAAATCACACTGTATTACCCAGAATATGGTGAGAAATACTGAAAAACGAGGAAAATTAAAAATTCACACTGAAGGACCTGAATATGGTGAGAAAACCTGAAAAAGGTTGAAAATGAGAAAATCACACTGTAGGACCCAGAAATACGAAAAAAACTTGAAAAACTTGGAAAATGAGAAAATCACACTGCAGGACCCAGAATATGCGGAGAAACCCTGAAAAACGTGAAAATTAAAAATTCACAGTATCACACCCAGAATATGGTGAAAACCCAGAAAAAAGTAGAAAATTAAAAATTCACAGTGAAGGATCCCAAATATGGCAAGAAAACTAGAAATAGGTGGAAAAGAAGAAAATCACACTGTAGGACCCAGAATATGGCGAAAAACCCTGAAAAAAAGTAGAAAATTAAAAACTCACACTAAGGGACCCAGAATATGGCGAGAAAACCTGAAAAACAAGGAAAATTAAAAACTCACACTGAAGAACCCAGATTATGGCGAGAAAACCTGGAAAAGGTGTAAATTGAGAATAATCCCACTGTAGGACCCAGAATTGCGAAAAAAATTGAAAAAGGTTCTAAATGAAAAAAATCACCCTGTAGAACCCAGAATATTGCGAGAAACCCTGAAAAACGTGGAAAATTAAAAATAAACGCTGTAGGACCCAGAATATGGTGAAAAACCCTGAAAAAAGTAGAAAATTAAAAACTCACACTGAAGGACCCAGAATATGGCCAGAAAACCTGAAAAACAAGGAAAATTAAAAACTCACACTGAGGACCCAGAATATGGCAAGAAAACCTGAAAAACAAGGAAAATTAAAAACTCACACTGAAGAACCCAGATTATGGCGAGAAAACCTGGAAAAGGTGTAAATTGAGAATAATCCCACTGTAGGACCCAGAATTGCGAAAAAACTTGAAAAAGTTTCTAAATGAAAAAAATCACCCTGTAGAACCCAGAATATTGGGAGAAACCCTGCAAAACGTGGAAAAATAAAAATAAACGCTGTAGGACCCAGAATATGGCGAAAACCCTGAAAAAAGTAGAAAATTAAAAACTCACACTGAAGGACCCAGAATATGGCAAGAAACCCTGAAAAAAGTACAAAAGTAAAAACTGACAGTGAAGTATCCCAAATATGGCGAGAAAACCTGAAAAAGGTGGAAAATGAGAAAATCACACTATAGAACCCAGATTTACGAAAAACCTTGAAAAACCTAGAAAATTAGAAAATCACACTGCAGGACGCAGAATATGCCGAGAAACCTGAAAAACGTGAAAATTAAAAATTCACACTATCGCACCCAGAATATGGTGAGAAACCCTGAAAAAAGTAGAAAATTAAAAACTCACAGTGAAGGATCCCAAATATGGCAAGAAAACAAGAAATAGGTGGAAAATTAGAAAATCAAACTGTAGGACCAGAATGACTATAAAACTTGAAAAACGTGGAAAATGAAAAAATCACACTGCAGGACCCAGAATGTGCCAAGAAACCCTGAAAAACGTGAAAATTAAAAATTCACACTGTCGGACCCAATATATGGCAAGAAACCATGAAAAAAGTGGAAAATGAGAAAATCACACTGTATTACCAAGAATAT
The DNA here is from genome assembly GCF_978045245.1 of Mus caroli. Lineage (NCBI taxonomy): Eukaryota > Metazoa > Chordata > Mammalia > Rodentia > Muridae > Mus > Mus caroli. Next base: position 28,626 of record NW_028228124.1, on the reverse strand, counting down.
GGTGAGAAATACTGAAATTCGTGGAAAAATTAAAAATTCACAGTGAAGGACCGGAATATGGCGAGAAATCCTGGAAAACAAGGAAAATTAAAAACTCACACTGAAGGATCCAGAATATGGCGAGAAAACCTGAAAAAGGTAAAAAATGAGAATAATCATACTGTAGGACCCAGAATTGGGAAAAAACTTGAAAAACATCGAAAATTAGAAAATCACACTGTAGGATCCAGAATATGCCAAGAAACCCTGAACAATTAGAAATTTAAAAACTCATACTGAAGGACCCCAAATATGGCAAGAAAACCTGAAAAAGGTGGAAAATGAGAAAATCACACTGTAGGACCATTAATATGATGAAAAACCTGAAAAACGTGGAAAATTAAAAATTCACACTGAAGGACACGGAATATGGCAAGAAAACCTGAAGAAAAATGGAAAATTAAAACCTCACACTGAAGGACCGAGAATATGGCGAGAAAACCTGAAAAAAGTAGAAAATTAAAAATTCACACTGAAGGACCCCGAATATGGTGAAAAAACCTGTAAAAGGTTGAAAATGAGAATAATCACACTATAGGACCTAGAAATATGAAAAAACTTGAAAAACGTGGAAAATGAGAAAATCACACTGCAGGACGCAAAATATGCCAAGAAACCCTGAAAAACGTGAAAATTAAAAATTCACACTATGGGACCCAGAATATGGCTAGAAAACCTGAAAAAAGAAGAAAATTAAAAACTCACAATGAAGGACCCCAAATATGGCAAGAAAACAAGAAATAGGTGGAAAATTAGAAAATCAAACTGTAGGACCAGAATGACTATAAAACTTGAAAAACGTGGAAAATGAAAAAATCACACTGCAGGACCCAGAATGTGCCAAGAAACCCTGAAATACGTGAAAATTAAAAATTCACACTGTCGGACCCAATATATGGCAAGAAACCATGAAAAAAGTGGAAAATGAGAAAATCACACTGTATTACCAAGAATATGGTGAGAAATACTGAAATTCGTGGAAAAATTAAAAATTCACAGTGAAGGACCGGAATATGGCGAGAAATCCTGAAAAACAAGGAAAATTAAAAACTCACACTGAAGGATCCAGAATATGGCGAGAAAACCTGAAAAAGGTAAAAAATGAGAATAATCATACTGTAGGACCCAGAACTGGGAAAAAACTTGAAAAACACCGAAAATTAGAAAATCACACTGTAGGACCCAGAATATGCCGAGAAACCCTGAACAATTAGAAATTTAAAAACTCATACTGAAGGACCCCAAATATGGCAAGAAAACCTGAAAAAGGTGGAAAATGAGAAAATCACACTGAAGAACCCGGAATATGGCAAGAAAACCTGAAGAAAAATGGAAAATTAAAACCTCACACGGAAGGACCCAGAATATGGCGAGAAAACCTGAAAAAAGTAGAAAATTAAAAATTCACACTGAAGGACCCCGAATATGGTGAAAAAACCTGTAAAAGGTTGAAAATGAGAATAATCACACTATAGGACCTAGAAATATGAAAAACCTTGAAAAACGTGGAAAATGAGAAAATCACACTGCAGGACGCAAAATATGCCAAGAAACCCTGAAAAACGTGAAAATTAAAAATTCACACTATGGGACCCAGAATATGGCGAGAAAACCTGAAAAAAGTAGAAAATTAAAAACTCACAATGAAGGACCCCAAATATGGCAAGAAAACCTGATAAAAGTGGAAAATGAGAAAATCACACTGTATTACCCAGAATATGGTGAGAAATACTGAAAAACGTGGAAAATTAAAAATTCACACTGAAGGACCTGAATATGGTGAGAAAACCTGAAAAAGGTTGAAAATGAGAAAATCACACTGTAGGACCCAGAAATACGAAAAAAACTTGAAAAACTTGGAAAATGAGAAAATCACACTGCAGGACCCAGAATATGCGGAGAAACCCTGAAAAACGTGAAAATTAAAATTCACAGTATCACACCCAGAATATGGTGAAAACCCAGAAAAAAGTAGAAAATTAAAAATTCACAGTGAAGGATCCCAAATATGGCAAGAAAACTAAAAATAGGTGGAAAAGAAGAAAATCACACTGTAGGACCCAGAGTATGGCGAAAAACCCTGAAAAAAAGTAGAAAATTAAAAACTCACACTAAGGGACCCAGAATATGGCGAGAAAACCTGAAAAACAAGGAAAATTAAAAACTCACCCTGTAGAACCCAGAATATTGCGAGAAACCCTGAAAAACGTGGAAAATTAAAAATAAACGCTGTAGGACCCAGAATATGGTGAAAAACCCTGAAAAAAGTAGAAAATTAAAAACTCACACTGAAGGACCCAGAATATGGCCAGAAAACCTGAAAAACAAGGAAAATTAAAAACTCACACTGAGGACCCAGAATATGGCAAGAAAACCTGAAAAACAAGGAAAATTAAAAACTCACACTGAAGAACCCAGATTATGGCGAGAAAACCTGGAAAAGGTGTAAATTGAGAATAATCCCACTGTAGGACCCAGAATTGTGAAAAAACTTGAAAAAAGTTCTAAATGAAAAAAATCACCCTGTAGAACCCAGAATATTGCGAGAAACCCTGAAAAACGTGGAAAATTAAAAATAAACGCTGTAGGACCCAGAATATGGTGAAAAACCCTGAAAAAAGTAGAAAATTAAAAACTCACACTGAAGGACCCAGAATATGGCCAGAAAACCTGAAAAACAAGGAAAATTAAAAACTCACACTGAGGACCCAGAATATGGCAAGAAAACCTGAAAAACAAGGAAAATTAAAAACTCACACTGAAGAACCCAGATTATGGCGAGAAAACCTGAAAAAGGTGTAAATTGAGAATAATCCCACTGTAGGACCCAGAATTGCGAATAAACTTGAAAAAGTTTCTAAATGAAAAAAATCACCCTGTAGAACCCAGAATATTGGGAGAAACCCTGCAAAACGTGGAAAAATAAAAATAAACGCTGTAGGACCCAGAATATGGCGAAAACCCTGAAAAAAGTAGAAAATTAAAAACTCACACTGAAGGACCCAGAATATGGCAAGAAACCCTGAAAAAAGTACAAAAGTAAAAACTGACAGTGAAGTATCCCAAATATGGCGAGAAAACCTGAAAAAGGTGGAAAATGAGAAAATCACACTATAGGACCCAGATTTACGAAAAACCTTGAAAAACCTAGAAAATTAGAAAATCACACTGCAGGACGCAGAATATGCCGAGAAACCCTGAAAAACGTGAAAATTAAAAATTCACACTATCGCACCCAGAATATGGTGAGAAACCCTGAAAAAAGTAGAAAATTAAAAACTCACAGTGAAGGATCCCAAATATGGCAAGAAAACAAGAAATAGGTGGAAAATTAGAAAATCAAACTGTAGGACCAGAATGACTATAAAACTTGAAAAACGTGGAAAATGAAAAAATCACACTGCAGGACCCAGAATGTGCCAAGAAACCCTGAAAAACGTGAAAATTAAAAATTCACACTGTCGGACCCAATATATGGCAAGAAACCATGAAAAAAGTGGAAAATGAGAAAATCACACTGTATTACCAAGAATATGGTGAGAAATACTGAAATTCGTGGAAAAATTAAAAATTCACAGTGAAGGACCGGAATATGGCGAGAAATCCTGAAAAACAAGGAAAATTAAAAACTCACACTGAAGGATCCAGAATATGGCGAGAAAACCTGAAAAAGGTAAAAAATGAGAATAATCATACTGTAGGACCCAGAACTGGGAAAAAACTTGAAAAACACCGAAAATTAGAAAATCACACTGTAGGACCCAGAATATGCCGAGAAACCCTGAACAATTAGAAATTTAAAAACTCATACTGAAGGACCCCAAATATGGCAAGAAAACCTGAAAAAGGTGGAAAATGAGAAAATCACACTGTAGGACCATTAATATGATGAAAAACCTGAAAAACGTGGAAAATTAAAAATTCACACTGAAGAACCCGGAATATGGCAAGAAAACCTGAAGAAAAATGGAAAATTAAAACCTCACACGGAAGGACCCAGAATATGGCGAGAAAACCTGAAAAAAGTAGAAAATTAAAAATTCACACTGAAGGACCCCGAATATGGTGAAAAAACCTGTAAAAGGTTGAAAATGAGAATAATCACACTATAGGACCTAGAAATATGAAAAAACTTGAAAAACGTGGAAAATGAGAAAATCACACTGCAGGACGCAAAATATGCCAAGAAACCCTGAAAAACGTGAAAATTAAAAATTCACACTATGGGACCCAGAATATGGCTAGAAAACCTGAAAAAAGTAGAAAATTAAAAACTCACAATGAAGGACCCCAAATATGGCAAGAAAACCTGATAAAAGTGGAAAATGAGAAAATCACACTGTATTACCCAGAATATGGTGAGAAATACTGAAAAACGTGGAAAATTAAAAATTCACACTGAAGGACCTGAATATGGTGAGAAAACCTGAAAAAGGTTGAAAATGAGAAAATCACACTGTAGGACCCAGAAATACGAAAAAAACTTGAAAAACTTGGAAAATGAGAAAATCACACTGCAGGACCCAGAATATGCGGAGAAACCCTGAAAAACGTGAAAATTAAAAATTCACAGTATCACACCCAGAATATGGTGAGAAACCCAGAAAAAAGTAGAAAATTAAAAATTCACAGTGAAGGATCCCAAATATGGCAAGAAAACTAGAAATAGGTGGAAAAGTAGAAAATCACACTGTAGGACCCAGAATATGGCGAGAAAACCTGAAAAACAAGGAAAATTAAAACTCACACTGAAGAACCCAGATTATGGTGAGAAAACCTGAAAAAGAAGGAAAATTAAAAACTCACACTGAAGAACCCAGATTATGGCGAGAAAACCTGAAAAATGTGTAAATTGAGAATAATCCCACTGTAGGACCCAGAATTGTGAAAAAACTTGAAAAAGGTTCTAAGTGAAAAAAATCACCCTGTAGAACCCAGAATATTGCGAGAAACCCTGAAAAACGTGGAAAATTAAAAATAAACGCTGTAGGACCCAGAATATGGCGAAAATCCCTGAAAAAAAGTAGAAAATTAAAAACTCACACTGAAGGACCCAGAATATGGCCAGAAAACCTGATAAACAAGGAAAATTAAAAACTCACACTGAGGATCAGAATATGGCGAGAAAACCTGAAAAACAAGGAAAATTAAAAACTCACACTGAAGAACCCAGATTATGGCGAGAAAACCTGAAAAAGTTGTAAATTGAGAAAAATCCCACTGTAGGACCCAGAATTGCGAAAAAACTTGAAAAAGGTTCTAAATGAAAAAAATCACCCTGTAGAACCCAGAATATTGCGAGAAACCCTAAAAAACGTGGAAAATTAAAAATAAACGCTGTAGGACCTAGAATATGGCGAAAAACCCTGAAAAAAGTAGAAAATTAAAAACTCACACTGAAGGACCCAGAATATGGCAAGAAACCCTGAAAAAAGTACAAAAGTAAAAACTGACAGTGAAGTATCCCAAATATGGCGAGAAAACCTGAAAAAGGTGGAAAATGAGAAAATCACACTATAGGACCCAGAATTACGAAAAACCTTGAAAAACGTGGAAAATTAGAAAATCACACTGCAGGACCCAGAATATGCTGAGAAACCCTGAAAAACGTGAAAATTAAAAATTCACACTATCGCACCCAGAATATGGTGAGAAACCCTGAAAAAAGTAGAAAATTAAAAACTCACAGTGAAGGATCCCAAATATGGCAAGAAACAAGAAATAGGTGGAAAATTAGAAAATCAAACTGTAGGACCAGAATGACTATAAAACTTGAAAAACGTGGAAAATGAAAAAATCACACTGCAGGTCCCAGAATGTGCCAAGAAACCCTGAAATACGTGAAAATTAAAAATTCACACTGTCGGACCCAATATATGGCAAGAAACCATGAAAAAAGTGGAAAATGAGAAAATCACACTGTATTACCAAGAATATGGTGAGAAATACTGAAATTCGAGGAAAAATTAAAAATTCACAGTGAAGGACCAGGAATATGGCGAGAAATCCTGAAAAACAAGGAAAATTAAAAACTCACACTGAAGGACCCAGAATATGGCGAGAAAACCTGAAAAAGGTAAAAAATGAGAATAATCATACTGTAGGACCCAGAATAGGGAAAAAACTTGAAAAACATCGAAAATTAGAAAATCACACTGTAGGACCCAGAATATGCCGAGAAACCCTGAAAAATTAGAAATTTAAAAACTCATACTGAAGGACCCCAAATATGGCGAGAAAACCTGAAAAAGGTGGAAAATGAGAAAATCACACTGCAGGAACCAGAATATGCCGAGAAACCTTGAAAAAGGTGAAAATTAAAAATTCACATTATCAGTCCCAGAATATGGCAAGAAACCATGAAAATAGTAGAAAATTAAAAATTCATACTGTAGGACCCAGAATATGACCAAAAAAAAAACAGAAAAACTTGGAAAACAAAATATTCACAATGAAGGGCCCGGAATATGGCAAGAAAATCTGAAAATCTGGAATATTAAAAATACACGCTGTAGGACCCAGAACATGGCGAGTAACCCTGAAAAAAGGAGAAAATTAAAAACTCACACTGAAGGAACCCAAATATGGCGAGAAAACCTGAAAAAATTGGAAAATGAGAAAATCACACTGTAGGACCCAGAATTACGAAAAAACTCGAAAAACGTGAAAAATGAGAAAATCACACTGCAGGACACAGAATATGCCGAGAAACCCTGAAAAACGTGAAAATTAAAAATTCACACTGTCAGACAGAGAATATAGGAGAAAACATGAAAACAGAGGAAAATTAAAAATTCACACTGTATTACCCAGAATATGGCGAGAAAACCTGAAAAAAGTAAAAAATTATAATTCGCACTGAAGGACCCCAAATATGGCAAGAAAACCTGAAAAAGGTGGAAAATGAGAAATTCACACTGTAGGACCCAGAATTAGAAAAAAACTTGAAAAACGTGGAAAATGAGAAAATCACACTGCAGGACACAAAATATGCTGAGAAACCTTGAAAAACATGAAAATTAAAAATTTACACTGTCTAACACAGAATATGGCGAGAAACCATGAAAAAAGTGGAAAATAAAAAGTTCACACTGTATTACCCAGAATATTCTGAGAAATATTGAAAAACGAGGAAAATTAAAAATTCACGCTGAAGGACCCAGAATATGACCAAAAAACCAGAAAAACTTGGAAAACAAAATATTCACACTGAAGGACCCGGAATATGGCGAGAAAAACTGAAAATGTGGAATATTAAAAATAAACCAGAAATATGGCAATAAAACCTGAAAAACTTAGGAATGAGAAAATCACACTGTAGGATCCAGAATTTGACGAAAAAAACTGAAAAACATGGAAAATTAAAAACTCACACTTAAGGACCCCAAATATGGCGAGAAAACCTGAAAAAGGTGGAAAATGAGAAAATCACACTGTAGTAACTAGAATTACGAAAAAACTTGAAACACAGGAAAATGAGGAAATCACACTGCAGCACCCAGAATATGCCGAGAAACCCTGAAAAACGTGAAAATTAAAATTCACAATGTCGGACACACAATATGGCGAGAAACCATGAAAAAAGAGGAAAATTAAAAATTCACACTGTATTACCCAGAATATGGCGAGAAATACTGAAAAACATGGAAAATAAAATTCACACTGAAGGACGTGGAACATGGTAAGAAAACCTGAAACATGTGGAAATGAGAAAATCACACTGTAGGACCCAGAATATGACAAAAAAACCTGAAAAACGTGGAAAATTAAAAACTCACACTGAAGGACTCAGAATTTGGAGAGAAAACCCGAAAAAGGGGAAAAATGAGAAAATCACACTGTAAGACCCAGAATTGTGAAAAAACTTGAAAAATGTCGAAAATGAGAAAATCACACTGTAGGAACCAAAATATGAAGAAAAAGCCTGAAAAACGTGGAAAATTAAAATTTTGCCTATTAGCTAAGCGCATGAAAGTCATGCTGAGAGAGAAGTTGGGACAGCCCCCTACTGAAAAAGGAAAGAGCTCAGCTGATTCTGTAAGGATGGATAGAAGAAATCAGGGCCTTCTCTGCATCCCACAGGTACAGTCGCAGGACTGAATGCCACCTTGGAAGCCTGGCCACTGTTCAGGACCTTGAAGATTTCGCCGGGATTCTCGAAGTGTAGACACCAGAACACCAGAGGTATCAGGGTTCGAATCAAACCTCCCACCTCAGAGAGATGCCCGAAGCGACTCCTTAGAGGAGTCCCTCTCTTCTTTCATGGTATCTGGCAGTTTACCCAGTGGTGAAAATTCGGCAGAATCTGAGGCTTGTTCCGTTATGTCCACACTGTGCCTTCCAGCTCACAGAACCCTAGAAGGACTCATTCCTCCTACTCACATCTATTCATTCTCTGCACAGGAATCCACCTTGTGATTTCAAAACACTGAGCTGGGAGACCCAGGCTCAGTCAGGACTCTACAGAGGCCAGAGGGCTGACTGTGGTTCTTGGAGTATGTTTCCTATCCGAAGTGCAAAGACTTCTTAAATGTAAAAATCCTTTGCCTTTTTATGGAGATTATGGAAAAAAGGGAAGTTCCAAGGCAGATTCCCAAAGCTGAGACCCTAGCCAGGTTTGGCAGCACCTCTCCTTTCTTAGATCTGCGCACCAGGGGACCTGAAAAATGCTAGTCCAGCAAATATGAGGTCACAGGCTCTTGACTACTTTTTGGGTCCTGTAGGTTGGACCCAAGCAAACTAGTGATGATTAAAGGCCAGTGATCTGGAACCAGATTTGCACTTAAGGGCTACTGGCAAATTTCAAAGCGGTTTTTATTTGCCAGCCACATATCTTGCAGCTAGTCTCACAATCCTGTTTTAGCTATTTGTGTTTCTTATCATGTTTCTTCTCATTCTAGACCTGACTAGAAGCTGGTGCATCTCAGAGGCCTACTCCAGTTCTTTCTGATTTGCCAGAGCAGCTGGATTGATTTTTTTTAATTCCAACATTTTCCAATATTTGTATCCTTTAGGCTAATTTGAATAATGCCAGCAATACTTGGTGGACATTTTGAGTTATGAGCTGATGAATTAGCTCATCAAATTGCTTGCCTTAGCCTGGGTTCCAACCTGAACACCAGATTAATACACATGCCTATCTTTCCAGCACACAGAAGTGAAGGCATGAAGATTAGAAATGCAGCTATCCTTGATTTGGCAGGAGCAGCCTAAGGTAAAGGAACAAGACTCTGCCTAAAACAGAAAACAAGGTCCAAAGAAACCAACCAAAAATACCACTTTGGGTACTTTCGAATTTCCATTTTCATTTGTTTTGTCATACCTTCTAAGTAGCCAAGGTTGACTTTTAATCCTCAGGGTTTGATTGGCAAAAGAAGAGGACTGGTCCAAGATTTGAACCTAGGAAGATCCTCTTAGACCCTAAGCGAGAATCCTGTAGGGGTAGGACCATCAAGCCTTAAAGAGAAACTCCAGCTAGTCTTTCTAAGAGGGATATCTTGGAATCCTCTGGTTGAATTCAGTAAACACCAAAAGAATTGAGTTTCAGATCTACCTGAAAAGGGTAATCCAAGACTACCCAGTGCTCCAATTGCTTGAGAATGTCAAAACTAGTGTAGAGTAGTGTAGAACACTTGCACCCACTGCAATTTAGTACACCCAGTGCTGCTTCAAGCAGAGTAAAAGACCCACCAAATGCTCCCTACCTCCAGTTCTAATGTCAGAGATACAGAAAGCAGAACCCCAACCATGGGGCACTCCTGGGAAGTGCCAGCATTGTCTCCAGTCGAGACCCAACTAAAATAACATCTCGTCCAACTTTGGGCTAAAACCAACGAACCTGAGATTAATAATCTCGTGCTCTAATGACTGTGCTAGATGGCGAACTGTTCTTTAGCTTAGAAGTTTACTAATTGTGACCACCACTGGGTAAGCATCCCCAGAGCAAATCCTTGGTGAGCACCTGCTCCGTTGGCATATCATAGAAATACAATGCAGACAGGCAAAGCCATGGCTGGCACTGGAGCAGCATGGTTAAACCTGTTTCCATCGCTGTAGCAGGTCTTTGCACATCTGATCAGTATTTGCTTACTAAACTGTATATTGTCCTCAACTGACATCTGTGTTGTCCTCTGTTTCCCCCAAACTAAACGTAATCTAAATGTAAGAAATGTCTCCTGTGAGTCTGGCACCCTGATTTTGTTGTTAAGAGACATAGCGTGTCAAGTCTGAGCCTAGGTGGCACAGGATCTGGAAGCTGACTTAGGGTGGCCATAGGGGCCAACATGTCAGTCAAGGGAATCCAACTAGAGCTCAAATGTCTAACCATGATGTCATAGGGTTAAGTTGGGGATCCTAGTGAGGGTCCAACCAATCCAAGGGTACGGATCTGAGCCAAAGGAGGCTCAGGCAATGTCCTATCCACACCCACCCTCGGGGCTTCTCCTACGTCCTTTTCGGTCAGAGTGCCAGGAATCTGGTTCTTACCTATGCCTCTGGAATGGGACCTATCACACTGCACACAGAATACCAGATGCTTCCATTGAAGCATCAAGAACACAGAGCAATGGCTGTCTGTCTTCAGGTGTATCCTATCCTCTAGTCCTATTTCCAAATTAAGGGCTTGGCTGAGCTGCCTCATTATGTAATTGCATAATGAAGAGGCACAAAAGAACCAGCATAGGAAGTAACCAATCATCACATCCCTGCAACCCCAATTTAAAGGGCTTCACGTGTGACTTTCCCAAGGTTGGAACAATCTCCACCGCCATGCCACACTGTAGCCTCTTGTAGTTTTAAATGTTCTCTTACTGTATGCTTTTATATGAAGAAAGACTTGGTTTCTCTTTTCCATTTCTAAGATTACCAGACCTTTTTCTGTTTAGAGAATATGCTCATGACTATCCTTTAGATACAGTCAATATAACTGTTGCTCATAGAACTTACTTGTTTTCTTGATATTTTTAAGGGTAAATGGCAGAGTTTGTTTAAAAAATATTTTGCAGTTATTTATTTGTGTGAGTGATGAAGCTCTGATTTTTCAAACCTGTCAAGAGGTACGATGACCTCCCCTCTCTCTCTCTCAAAAGCCCTCTTTCCTCTCTCTCAATGATGTATTTTATTTTTAGTGTAAGAGTGTTTTACATGTGTATACACTGCCCACAGAAGCCAGAACAGAGCATCAGATCCCCTGGAACTGGAGATGGGCCACCATATAGTTGCTGGTAGTTGATCCCAGGTTCTCTGGAAGAGGAGACAATGCTGTTAATTGTTGAGCCCTTTCAGTGGCCCCACCCATCTTTAAATTTTTAGAAGTATATGTGAGGCTGTGTTTATGTACATCATATGCAGACCATAAGAGGGATTTAGATTCTCCAGAATCTGACACCGTCTTCTGGAGTGTCTGAAGACTCTACAGTGTACTTATATCTAATAATTAAATAAATAAATAAATAAATAAATAAATAAATAAATAAATAAATAAATAAACATTTTTTAAAAAGGATAAAAAAAAAGACCAGGCAGGACTACCATTTGCATGTTCATCGAGGAAACCTGGAGAGAGAGCAGTCTAACCTCAGCTGGTTGCTTCCCTCTGGATAGTAGCTCAGAGTGTAATCCCGCAAGAAAGGCAAATCACTGATTTCAAGGACTGCCTGGTTCAGGACAGCCAATGCTATGAGGAAAAAGGAGCTATGTAGTGAAAAAAAAGCAAGAAAACACTAACCAGGAAAAAGAATAGGCAGTGTAGCTTGTGATAGGGTACCAACAAGAGAAAGCCTTCTGTTACCACTTACAAACACAAGAAGCCTTGCACCCTTCTGCCCAGGTTATTACCACTGGTTATGACCACAAGACTTGGGCTCTTATGTCTATAGGAAGCACCTGTCTGTGCCTTTAAGTACCATTGAAAGTTCAGGGCTATAATTCATCTGTAACAAGCAACAGTGGTAAGAACCTGCAGCCTTTGAAAACAACTCTTTTTTTAAAAAAGCACGGGACACAACTGAGCTGTAGAGCTCCTCAAGTTCAGCCCTATTACTTGGTAGGGAAACAGCCTCAGTGTCCAGAGCTGAGGTCTCACAGGCAAACTGCTGCAATTTTTGAGTACCATCTAGAGAGAGAAAAGATATGATGTGGTTGCTTAATTTATGTATTTTATTATTTCTATTTGTTGTTTTGTTTTGTTTTATTTGGTTTTAGATAAGGCCTCAGTCTGTAGCTCTGGCTGACCCAGGACTGACTACATGTGTTAATTAGCGTTTCACAGCTGAGAACAGACACCAAGAGCAAGGTAAGACTTAGAAAACCCGACATTCAGGGGTGGCTCAAGCTCTTAATGAGAGCACTCGGGAGGCAGAGGCAGTCAGTTTCTGTGTTCGAAGCCAGCCTAATGATAGAAAGACAGACAGACAGATCAGTAAAATAAAAGCCAGAACCTTCTCTGCTTTTGTTTTCTTTTGCCTCGAGGTAGGGTTTCTCTTGGTGTAGCCCAGGCAGTCTGTTCTGGAACTATCAGTGTAGGCTTGGGTAGCCTCAAACTCACAGAGGTCCTCTCTGCCTGCCTGCCTTTGCCACCCACACAGCCTGGCAGAAGCCAGAATCTCTTTTTCCCTCTTATTTATATATTTGTTTGTTTGTTTGTTTGTTTGCTTGCTTGCTTGTTTGTTTGTTGATATTATTACTATTAGTTTTCAATGTAAGTGTGTGTGTGTGTGTGTGTGTGTGTGTGTGTGCTGTATCTGCTGCCTATATGTCTACATGCCAGAAGAGGGCACCATAACCTAGAACAAGTCACCATGCAACTCCTGAGAATTAATTTAAAAAAAAAAACGGAAATTCTAATCACATAGAAGGTAGATATCAGCGAGGCTGTCAGAGTGCTTTTTAAGGCTTACTGTAAATAATAAAAATTGCGTGTCTTTTACCAAACAACAGAAGGGAAGGGAGGTGGTGTGCCTGCATGTCTGTTGTCTGCATGTCTACTTCCTTGTTCTGTCACTCGGTTGAACATTGGCACATTGACCTCACCATGCTGAAAGGCGACATGTGGATGGCAGCCATCTTGTCCGCTGACTGACCACCCTTCTCAAGATGGAGGTGGCTGGCCGTCACGAGACCTATTGTTCCAGGTTGCTTCTGTTTCTTCCCCTTCTTTCCCAGCTACTAGTGGAATAGAACTTAACTGAATCCAGTGCAGAAGGGTCAGGAATCACTAAAAAGCCACCAGCAGCCATGGCCACATATTTTTCTCTTGCTTTTTGTCTATTACTTCTTTATTATTTTTAGGAGGGAGGGGCGTTCAAGACAGTGTTTCTTTGTGTAGCCCTGGCTGTCTTGGAACTCACTCTGTAGACCAGGATGGCCTGGAATGCAAAAATCTGCCGGCCTCTGCCTGCCAAGTGCTGGGATTAAAGGGGTGCTCCATCACACCCGGCTTCCTTGTTTATTTCTAAGAATCCGTGGGAAATATGGTTTCTTTAATCTGTGTACCCTAGACTAACACACACATGCATACTCACAGGGAGTGAGAGAGAAAGATAAGAAGGAATGACATGAATTTTAGGAAAAAGAGATATTAATGGATTAATATTACTTCTATTCATACATATATACAAACATACACAGAATTAGAGTAGAGCTGAGGCAATTGTGAAACACACCTTTAGCCTCAGGCAGATTTCTGCATTCAAGGTCACCCTGGCTTACAGAGGGAGTTCCAAGTCAGCCAGGGCTGCACAGAGAAACCCGTTCTGAGAAAAAAATAATAACTGAAAGAAAGAAAGAAAGAAAGAAAGAAAGAAAGAAAGAAAGAAAGAAAGAAAGAAAGAAAGAAAGAAAGAAGGTGGATAAAAAGTTTTTAAAAATTAAGAAAAAAAAATTACCAGATTACCATCAAGCACACACAGCAATGGCTGTCTTCAGGTGTATCCTTTCAGCCTCCAAAACAAAAAGCAATGGCTGTCTGTCTTCAGGTGTATCCTTATTCTCCAGTCTTATTTCCAACCTAAGAGCTGGGCTGAGCTCCCTCATTATGTAATTGCAAAACTTCCTTGGTTTGTCTTTTCCATTTCTAAGACTAACAGACTTTTTCTATTTAGAGAATATGCTCATGACTGTCCTTTAGATATAGTAAATATAACTGTTGCTCATAGAACTTGTTTTCTAGGAATTTTTAAAGGTAAATGGCAGAGTTTATTTATAAAAAATATTTTGCATTAATTTATTTGTGTAAGTGATGAAGCTCAGGTCTTCAAACTCGTCAGGAGGTATGATTACCTCCCCTCTCTCTCATCCACTCTCTCTCCTCTCTCTCAATGATCTATTTTATTTTTAGTGTAAGGGTGTTTTGCATGTGTATGCTGTGCCCACAGACTCCAGAACAGAGTATTAGATCCCCTGGAGATGGGCCACCATATATATACTGGTAATTGAGCCCAGGTTCTCTGGAAGAGGAGACAATGCTCTTAATTGTTGAGCACTCTCTGTAGCCCCATCTTTCATTATTTTTTTTTGAGTATATGTGAGGCTGTGTTTATATACATCATATGCAGACAATAAGAATGATTTAGATGCTTCAGAATCTGACACCCTCTTCTGGAGTGTCTGAAGATAGCTACAGCATACTTAAATATAATAAATAAATAAATCTTTTAAAAGAAAAGGAAAAGAAAAAAAGAAAGACCAGGCCTGCCATATGCATGTTCATAGAGGAAACTGGACGAGACCCCAATCTAACCTCAGCAGGGGCTTCCTTCTGGATGGTAGCTCACAGTTTCATCCCAGCAAGACAGGCAAATCACTGAGTTCAAGGACAGTAAGGTTCAGGACCACCAAGGTTAGGAAGGGAAAGGGGCTATGTAGAGAATACAAACCGACAAAACAACAACAAGGAAAAAGAAGTGACAGTGTAACTTGGGGTAGGGTACCAACAAGAGAAAGGCTTCTGTTACCACTGACAAACACCAGTAGCCTTGCACCCTTCTGCCCAGGTCTCTGTCTACCTTTCTAGGAATTGTTAGGATGCCAGGGGGTGGGGGAATCCAGATTAACTTTTTAATAACAAAGAATTGGCCTTTTATGTCTATAGGAAGCCCATCTCAGTGCCTTTAACTTCCACTGAAATTTCAGGGCTGTGACTCAACTGTAACAAGCAACAGTGCTAAGATTCTGCAGCGTTTGAAAACAACTTTTTTTTAAAGTGGGGGACACAACTCAGCAGTAAAACTCCTCAGGTTCAGCCATAATACTTGTTAGGAAAACAGTCTCAATGTCCAGAGCTGAGGTCTCATGGGTGAACTGCTTCAAGCTCTGAGTATCATCTAAAGAAAGAAAAGATATCATGTGGTTGCTTAATTTATTTATTTTATTATTTCTATTTTTTGTTTTGTTTTGTTTTGTTTTGTTTTAGATAATGCCTCACTCTGTAGCTATGGCTGACCTAGGACTGACCACATGTCTTAATTAGGGTTTCACAGCTGAGAAACAGACACCATACCAATGTAAGACTTAGAAAACCCAACAGTCAGTGGTGGCTAGAGCTCTTAATGAGAGCACTCTGGACTCAGAGGCAGTCAGTTTCTGAGTTCGAAGCCAGCCTGGTTAAAAACAGGGTCAGGAAGGCAGGGCTAGGCTAGGCAGGGAAGGGCTGGGCTAGGCAGGGATATGCAGGGAAGGGCTAGGCTAGGCAGGGCTTAGCAAGGCAGGGCTAGGCAGGGCTTGGCAAGGCAGGGCTAGGGAGGGCTTGGCAAGGCAGGGCTAGGGAGGGCTGGGCTAGGAAGGGCAAAGCTGGGCTAGGCTGGGCTAGGCAGGGCTAGGCTAGGTTAGGCAAGGCAGGGCTAGGCAGGGCTTGGCAAGGCAGGGCTAGGGAGGGCTGGGCTAGGAAGGGCTAAGCTGGGCTAGGCTGGGCTAGGCAGGGCTAGGCTAGGCTAGGCAAGGCAGGGCCATGTTCTGGGTCCCATAGTGTGAATTTTTAAATTTCACGATTTTCAGGGTTTCTTGGAATATTCTGGGTACTGCAGTGTGATTTTCTCATTTTCCAAGTTTTTCAAGTTTTTTCATTATTCTGGGTCCTTCAGTGTGATTTTCTCATTTTCCACCTTTTTCAGGTATTCTCGCCATAATCGGGGTCCTTCAGAGTGAATTTTTAATTTTCTACTTTTTTCATGATTTCTTGCCATATTCTGTGTCCTACAGAGTGTATTTTTAATTTTCGACGTTTTTCAGGGTTTCTCGGCACATTCTGGGTCCTACAGTGTGATTTTTCTCATTTTCCACTTTTTTCAATTTTTTTTTTCGCATTACTGTGTCCTACAGTATGATTTTCTCATTTTCCACCTTTTTCAGGTTTTCTCGCTATATTTGGGGTCCTTCAGTGTGAGTTTTTAATTTTCTACTTTTTTCAGGGTTTCTCGCCATATTCTGGGTACTACAGCGTGTATTTTTAATTTTCTACTTTTTTCAGGTTTTCTGGCCATATTCTGGGTCCTTCAGTGTGAGTTTTTAATTTTACTCGTTTTTCAGGTTTTCTCGGCATATTCCCGGTCCTTCGGTGTGAATTTTTAATTTTCCACATTTCCAGGATTTTTAGTCATATTCTGGGTCCTACAGTATGATTTTCTCTTTTCCACGTTTTTCAGGTTTTCTTTCCATATTCCAGGTCCTTCAGTGTGAATTTTTAATTTTCCACGTTTTTCAGTATTTCTTGCCATATTCTGCGTAATACAGTGTGAATTTTTAAATTTCCACTTTTTTCATGGATTCTCGCCATATTCTGTGTCCGACAGTGTGAATTTTTAATTTTCACGTTTTTCAGGGTTTCTCGGCATATTCTGGATCCTGCAGTGTGATTTTTCTCATTGTCCACGTTTTTCGAGTTTTTATGTAATTCTGGTTCCTACAGTGTGATTTTCTCATTTTCCACTTTTTCAGGTTTTCTCCCCATATTTGGTGTCCTTCTGTGTGAGTTTTTTATTTTCTACTTTTTTCAGGTTTTCTCGCCATATTCTGGGTCCTTCAGTGTGAGTTTTTAATTTTCCTCGTTTTTCAGGTTTTCTCGCCATATTCGGGGTCCTTCATTGTGAATTTTTAATTTTCCATGTTTTTCAGGGTTTTTTTTTGTCATATTCTGGGTCTTACAGTGTGATTTTCTCATTTCCACCTTTTTCAGGTTTTCTTGCCATATTCCAGGTCCTTCATTGTGAATTTTTAAGTTTCCACGTTTTTCAGTATTTTTCGCCATATTATGGGTAATACAGTGTGAATTTTTAATTTTCCACTTTTTTCATGGTTTCTCGCCATAATCAAGATTTTTCAGTGTTTTTATCGCCATATTCTAGGTATTACAGTATGATTTTCTCATTTTTTGATCCTTTCATGGTTTGTCACCATATTTCAGGTCCTACAGTGTGATTTTCTCATTTTTCGACTTTTTCAAGGTTTATCACCATATTCCAGGTCCTACGGTGTGATTTTCTCATTTTTCACATTTTTCAAGATTTCTCACCATATTCCTGTTCTTCAGTGTGAGTTTTTAATTATCCATGTTTTTCAGAATTTCTCGCCAGCTACTACAGTGTGATTTTCTCATTATTCGACTGTACCCGGGTTTCTCACCCTATTCCAAGTACTACAGTGTTCTTTTCTCATTTTCCCTGTTTTTTAGGATTTCTCGCCCTATTCCAGGTCCTTCTGTGTGAGTTTTTAATTTTCCAAGAATTTCACTGTTTCTTGCCATATTCCAGGTCCTTCAGTGTGAGTTTTTAATTTTCGACATTTTTCATGGTTAATCACCATATTCTAGGTACTACAGTACGATTTTCTAATTTTTCGACGTTTTCAGGGTTTCTCACCAGATTCCAGGTCCTACAGTGTGATTTTCTAATTTTTCTAGTTTTTCAGGGTTTCTCACCATATTCTGGGACCTACAGTTTGATTTACTCATTTTTCGACTCTTCCAGGGTTTCTCACCATATTCCAGGTCCTACACTGTGATTTTCTCATTTTCCACATTTTTCAGGATTTCTTGCCATATTCCAGTCCTTTAGTGTGATTTTTTAATTATCCACGTTTTTTTTTTTTGGTCTCTCGCCATATTCCATGTCCTTCAGTATGAGAACATCACACTGTAGGACCTGGAATATGGTGATAAACCCTGAAAAAGTCTAAAAATGAGAAAATCACACTGTAGGACCAGAAATATGGTGACAAACCATGAAAGAATCGAAAAATGAGAAAATCATACTGTAATACCTAGAATATGGCGATAAAATCACTGAAAAATCTCGAAAATAAAAAATTCACAAAGAAGGACCTGAAATATGGCGAGAAACCCTGAAAAACGTGGATAATTAAAAAATCACACTGAAGGACCTGGAATATGGCGATAAACCCTGAAAAATGTGGAAAATTAAAAAATCACACTGAAGGACCTGGAAAATGGAGAGATATCCTGAATAATGTGGAAAATGAGAAAATAACACATTAGGTCCTGGAATATGGTGAGAAACCCTGAAAAAGTCGAAAAATGAGAAAAATCATACTGTAGTACATGGAATATGGCGAGAAACCCTAAACAACATGGATAATTAAAAACTGACACTGAAGGCCTGGAATATGGCAAAAAATGCTGAATAATGTGGAAAATGAGAAAATAACACTGTAGGAACTGGAATATGGTAAGAAACCCTGAAAAAAATCGAAAAATGAGAAAATCACACTGTAGGACCTGGAATATGGTGAGAAAACCTGAAATCGTCGAAAAATGTGAAAATCATACTGTAGTACCTAGAATATGGCCATAATTGCTGATAAACGTCTAAAATTAAAACTCACAATGAAGGACCTGGAATATGGCGAGATATTTAAAAAAATATGGAAAATGAGAAAAGCACACTGTAGGACTTGGAATATGGCCAGAAACACTGAAAAACGTGGATAATTAAAAAAAATCACACTTAAAGCCTGTAATATTGCAAGAAATCCTGAAAATGTGAAAAATGAGAAAATCACACTGTAGGACCTGGAATATGGTGATAAACCCTGAAAAAGTCGAAAAATGAGAAAATCACACTGTAGGACCTGGAATATGGTGAGAAAACCTGAAAGAGTCGAAAAATGAGAAAATCACACTGTAGGACCTGAAATATGGTGACAAACCCTGAAAGAACTGAAAAATGAGAAAATCATTTTTCTGAAAATCTGTAATACCTAGAATATGGCGATAAAATCACTGAAAAATCTCGAAAATAAAAAACTCACACAGAAGGACCTGAAATATGGCGAGAAACCCAGAAAAAGTCGAAAAATGAGAAAAATCATACTGTAGTACATGGAATATGGCGAGAAACCCTAAACAACATGGATAATTAAAAACTGACACTGAAGGCCTGGAATATGGCAAGAAATGCTGAATAATGTGGAAAATGAGAAAATAACACTGTAGGAACTGGAATATGGTAAGAAACCCTGAAAAAAATCGAAAAATGAGAAAATCACACTGTAGGACCTGGAATATGGTGAGAAAACCTGAAATCGTCGAAAAATGTGAAAATCATACTGTAGTACCTAGAATATGGCCATAATTGCTGATAAACGTCTAAAATTAAAACTCACAATGAAGGACCTGGAATATGGCGAGATATTTTAAAAAATATGGAAAATGAGAAAAGCACACTGTAGGACTTGGAATATGGCGAGAAACAATGAAAAACGTGGATAATTAAAAAAAAAAATCACACTTAAAGCCTGGAATATTGCAAGAAATCCTGAAAATGTGAAAAATGAGAAAATCACACTGTAGGACCTGGAATATGGTGATAAACCCTGAAAAAGTCGAAAAATGAGAAAATCACACTGTAGGACCTGGAATATGGTGAGAAAACCTGAAAGAGTTGAAAAATGAGAAAATCACACTGTAGGACCTGAAATATGGTGACAAACCCTGAAAGAACTGAAAAATGAGAAAATCATTTTTCTGAAAATCTGTAATACCTAGAATATGGCGATAAAATCACTGAAAAATCTCGAAAATAAAAATCTCACACAGAAGGACCTGAAATATGGCGAGAAACCCAGAAAAACGTGGATAATGAAAAAATCACACTGAAGGACCTGGAATATGGTGATAAACCCTGAAAAATGTGGAAAATTAAAAACTCACACTGAAGGACCTGGAAAAGGGAGAGATATCCTGAATAATGTGGAAAATGAGGAAATAACACTGTAAGAACTGGAATATGGTGAGAAACTGAAAAAGTCGAAACATGAGAAAATCAAACTGTAGTTCCCAGAATATGGTGAGAAATCCTGAAAAACGTGGATAATTATTTATTCATAATGAAGGACCTGGAATATGGCGAGAAACCTTGAAAAACGTGGATAATGAAAAAATCACACTGAAGGCCTGGAATATGGCAAGAAATCCTGGAAAATGTGGAAAATGAGAAAATCACACTGTAGGACCTGGAATATGGTGAGAAAACTTGAATAAGTCGAAAAATGAGAAAATCATACTGTAATACCTAGAATATGGCGATAAAATCACTGAAAAATTTTGAAAATAAAAAACACACACAGAATGACCTGAAAACTGGCGAGAAACCCTGAAAAACAGGGATAATGAAAAAAAATCACACTGAAGGACCCCGAATATGGCGAGAAAACCTGAAAAAGGTGGAAAATAAGAAAATCATACTGTAGGACCCAGAATATGACGAAAAAAACCTTATAAACGTTAAAAATTAAAAATTCACACTGTAGGACCCTGTATATGGCGAGAAAACCTGAAAAAGGTAGAAAAAGAGAAAATCACACTGTAGGACCCAGAATTGCGAAAAAACTTGAAAAACGTCGAAAATGAGAAAATCACACTGTAGGACCCAGAATATGAGGAGAAACCCTGAAAAAGTGGAAAATTAAAAATACATGCTGTAGGAACCAGAATATGGTGAGAAACCCTGAAAAAAAAGTAAAAAATTAAAAGCTCACACTGAAGGACCTGGAATATGGCAAGAAAACCTGAAAATCTTGGAAATGTGAAAATCACACTGAAGGACCCAAATATGGCGAGAAAAACCTGAAAAACGAGGAAAATTAAAAACTCACACTGAAGGACCCAGAATATGGCGAGAAAAACTGAAAAAGGGGGAAAATGAGAAAATCACACTGTAGGACCCAGAATATGACGAAAAAAACTTAAAAACGTTTAAAATTAAAAATTCACACTGTAGGACGCTGTATATGGCGAGAAAACCTGAAAAAGGTGGAAAATGAGAAACTCACACTGTAGGACCCAGAATTACTAAAAAACATGAAAAGGGGCAAAAATGAGAAAGTCACTCTGTAGGACTCAGAATATGCAGAGAAACCATGAAAAAGTCAAAAATTAAAAATACACTATGTAGGACCCAGAATATGGCAAGAAACCCTGAAAAAAGTAGAAATTAAAAAATTCAAACAAAAGGACCCCGGATACTGCGAGAAAACCTGAAAAATGTGGAAAATGAGAAAATCACACTGTAGGAACCAGAATTAAGAAAAAACTTCAAAAACATGGAAATGAGAAAATCACACTGCAGGACCCAGAATATACCGAGAAACCCTGAAAAAATTAGAAATTAAAAAACTCACACAAAAGGAACCCTAATACAGTGTGAAAACCTGAAAAAGGTGGAAAATGAGAAAATTACACTGTAGGACACAGAATTGCGAAAAAACTTGAAAAACGTGGAAAATGAGAAAATCACAGTACAGGACCCAGTTATGCCAAGAAACCCTGAAAAACATGAAAATTAAAAATTCACACTGTTGGACCCAGAATATGGCGAGAAACCATGAAAAATGTGGAAAATTAAAAATTCACCTGTATTACCAACAATATGGCGAGAAACACTGAAAAACGTTGAAGGACCTGGAATATGGCAAGGAAACCTGAAAATCGTGGAAATGAGAAAATCACACTGTAGAACCCAGAATATGATGAAAAAACCTGAAAAAGGTGGAAAAATAAAAATTCACACTGAAGAACCTTGAATATGGCTAGAGAACCTGAAAAACCAGGAAAATTAAAAAATCACACTAAAGTACCCAGACTATGGCGAGAAAACCTGAAAAACATGGAAAATTAAATATTAACACTGTAGGACCCAGGATATGGTGAAAAACACTAAAAAATGGGGAAAATTCAAAATTCACACTGTAGGACCGGAATATGGCAAGAAAACTTAAAAAACGTGGAAAATTAAAAATTCACACTGAAGGACCTGGAATATGGCGATCAAACCTGAAAAAGGAGGAAAATGAGAAAATCACACTGTAGTAGGACCCAGAATTACGAAAAAACTTGAAAACTGTGGAAAATGAGAAAATCACACTACCGGACCCGGCATATGCCGAGAAACCCTGAAAAACGTGAAAATTAATATTTCAGACTATTGGACCCAGAATATAGCGAGAAAACCTTAAAAACGTGAAAATTCAAAATTCACACTGTCGGACCCAGAATATGGCAAGAAACCATGAAAAAAAAGTAGAAAATTAAAAACTCACAGTGAAGGACCCCAAATATGGAGAAAAAAACTGAAAAAGGTGGAAAATTAAAAATTCACAGTGTAGGACCTGAATATAGCAAGAAACCTTGAAAAAGGTGGAAAATTAAAAATTCACACTGTAGGAGTCAGAATAGGCCGAGAAAACATGAAAAGTTGGAAAATGAGAAAATCACACTGTAGGACCCAGAATATGACAAAAAAAAACTTAAACACGTTTAAAATTAAAAATTCACACTGTAGGAGTCAGAATATGCCGAGAAAAACTGAAAAGTTTGAAAATGAGAAAATCACACTGTAGGACCCAGAATATGACAAAAAAAAAAACTTAAAAACGTTTAAAATTAAAAATTCACACTGTAGGACCCAGAATATGGCGAGAAACTCAGAAAAACGTGGAAAATTTAAAATTCACACTGTAAACCCAGAATATGGCGTGAAACCCTGAAAAAAGTAGAAAATTAAAAACTCAGAGTGAAGGAACCCATATAAGGCGAGAAAACCTGAAAAACGTGGAAAATGAGAAAATCACACTGTAGGACCCAGAATTATGAAAAAACTTGAAAAATGTGGAAAATGAGATAATCACACTGCAGGACCCAGAATATGCCGAGAAACCCAGAAAAACGTGAAAATTAAAAATTCACACTGTGGAATCCACAATATGGCAAGAAACCATGAAAAAAGTGGAAAATTAAAACTTCACACTGTATTACCCACATATGGCGAGAAACACTGAAAAACGTGGAAAAATAAAAATTCACACTGAAGGACCTGGAATATGGCAAGAAAACCTGAAAAACGTGGAAATGAGAAAATCACACTGTAGGACCCAGAATATGACGAAAAAAAACTTAAAACTTTAAAATTAAAAATTCACACTGTATGACCAAGAATATGGCGTGAAATCCTGAAAAAAGTAGAAAATTAAAAACTCACAGTGAAGGAACCCAAATAAGGCGAGAAAACCTGAAAAAGGTGGAAAATGAGAATAACAATCTGTAGGACCCAGAATTAAAAAAAACTTGAAAAACGTGGAAAATGAGAAAATCACAATGCAGGACCCAGATATGCCAAAGAGAACCAGAAAAACGTGAAAATTAAAAATTCACACTGTCGGATCCACAGTATGGCAAGAAACCATGAAAAAATTGGAAAATTAAAAATTCACACTGTATTACCCACATAATGGCGAAAAACACTGAAAAACGTGGAAAATTAAAAATTCACACTGAAGGACCTGGTATATGGCAAGAAACCCTGAAAAACATGGAAATGAGAAAATCACACTGTAGGACCCAGAATATGACGAAAAAAACTTAAAAATTTTTAAAATTAAAAATTCACACTGTAGGACCCAGAATATGGCGAGTAACACTGAAAAACGTGGAAAATTAATATTAACACTGTAGGACCCAGGATATGGTGAGAAACACTAAAAAATGGGGAAAATTCAAAATTCACACTATAGGACCAGAATATGGCAAGAAACCTTGAAAAACGTGGAAAATTAAGAATTCACACTGAAGGACCTGGAATAAGGCAAGAAAACCTGAAAAAGGTGAAAATGAGATAATCACACTGTAGAACACAGAATATGGCCAGAAAACCTGAAAAAGGTTGAAAATGAGAAAATCACACTGTAGTAGGACCCAGAATTACGAAAAAACTTGAAAACTGTAGAAAAATGACAAAATCACACTACCGGACCCAGAATATGCCGAGAAACCCTGGAAAACGTGAAAATTAATAATTCACACTATTGGACCCAGAATATAGCGAGAAAACCTTAAAAACGTGAAAATTAAAAATTCACACTGTCGGACCCAGAATATGGCAAGAAACCATGAAAAAAAAGTAGAAAATTAAAAACTCACAGTGAAGGACCCCAAATATGGAGAAAAAACCTGGAAAAGGTGGAAAATTAAAATTCACAGTGTAGGACCTGAATATATCAAGAAACCTTGAAAAAGGTGGAAAATTAAAAATTCACACTGTAGGAGTTAGAATATGCCGAGAAAACCTGAAAAGTTGGTAAAAGAGAAAATCACACTGTAGGACCCAGAATATGACAAAAAAAAAAAAAAACGTAAAAACGTTTAAAATTAAAAATTCACACTGTAGGACCCAGAATATGGCGAGGAACTCTAAAAACGTGGAAAATTTAAAATTCACACTGTAAGACCAGAATATGGCGAGAAACCCTGAAAAAAGTAGAAAATTAAAATCTCACAGTGAAGGACCCCAAATATGGCGAGAAAACCTGAAAAAGTTGGAACATGAGAAAATCACACTGTAGGACACAGAATATGACGAAAAAAAAACCTTAAAAACATTTAAAATTAAAATTTCACACTGTAGGACCCTGAATATGAAGAGAAACATTGAAAAACTTGGAAAATTAAAATTCACACTGTAGGAAGCAGAATATGTCGATAAACCCTGAAAACTTGGAAAATTTAAAATTCACACTCTATGACCCAGAATATGGCGAGAAACCCTGAATAAAGTAGAAAATTAAAAACTCACAGAGAAGGACCCCAAATATGGCGAGAAAACCTGAAAAAGGTGGAAAATGAGAAAATCACACTGTAGGACCCAGAATTACGAAAAAACGTGAAAAACGTGGAAAATGAGACAATCACACTGCAGGACCCAGAATATGCCGAGAAACCCAGAAAAACGTGAAAATTAAAAATTCTCACTGTCAGATCCACAATATGGCAAGAAACCATGAAAAAAATGGAAAATTAAAAATTCACACTGTATTACCCACATATGTCGAGAAACACTGAAAAATGTGAAAAATTAAAAATTCACACTAAAGGACCTGGAATATGTCAAGAAAACCTGAAAAACGTGGAAATGAGAAAATCACACTGTAGGACCCAGAATATGACGAAAAAAAACTTAAAAACTTTTAAAATTAAAAATTCACACTGTATGACCCAGAATATGGAGTGAAATCCTGAAAAAAGTAGAAAATTAAAAACTCACAGTGAAGGAACCCAAATAAGGCGAGAAAACCTGAAAAAGGTGGAAAATGAGAATAACAATCTGTAGGACCCAGAATTACGAAAAAAACTTGAAAAACGTGGAAAATGAGACAATCACACTGCAGGACCCAGAATATGCCGAGAGAACCAGAAAAACGTGAAAATTAAAAATTCACACTGTCGGATCCACAATATGGCAAGAAACCATGAAAAAATTGGAAAATTAAAAATTCACACTGTATTACCCACATAATAGCGAGAAACACAGAAAAACGTGGAAAATTAAAAATTCACACTGAAGGACCTGGTATATGGCAAGAGACCCTGAAAAACGTGGAAATGAGAAAATCACACTGTAGGACCCAGAATATGACGAAAAAAACTTAAAAATTTTTAAAATTAAAAATTCACACTGTAGGACCCAGAATATAGCGAGAAACACTGAAAAACGTGGAAAATTAATATTAACACTGTAGGACCCAGGATATGGTGAGAAACACTAAAAAATTGGGAAAATTCAAAATTCACACTGTAGGACCAGAATATGGGAAGAAACCTTGAAAAACGTGGAAAATTAAAAATTCACACTGAAGTACCTGGAATATGGCAAGAAAACCAGAAAAAGGTGAAAATGAGATAATCACACTGTAGAACACAGAATATGGCGAGAAAACCTGAAAAAGGTTGAAAATGAGAAAATCACACTGTAGTAGGACCCAGAATTACGAAAAACTTGAAAATGTGGAAAAATGACAAAATCTACACTACCTGACCCAGAATATGCCGAGAAACCCTGAAAAACGTGAAAATTAATAATTCACACTATTGGACCCAGAATATAGAGAGAAAACCTTAAAAACGTGAAAATTAAAAATTCACACTGTCGGACCCAGAATATGGCAAGAAACCATGAAAAAAAAAGTAGAAAATTAAAAACTCAGAGTGAAGGACCCCAAATATGGAGAAAAAACCTGAAAAAGGTGGAAAATTAAAATTCACAGTGTAGGACCTGAATATAGCAAGAAACCTTGAAAAAGGTGGAAAATTAAAAATTCACACTGTAGGAGTCAGAATATGCCGAGAAAACCTGAAAAGTTGGTAAAAGAGAAAATCACACTGTAGGACCCAGAATATGACAAAAAAAAACTTAAAAACGTTTAAAATAAAAATTCACACTGTAGGACCCAGAATATGGCGAGGAACCCTGAACAACTTGGAAAATTTAAAATTCACACTGTACAAACCAGAATATGGCAAGAAACCCTGAAAAAAGTAGAAAATTAAAATCTCACAGTGAAGGACCCCAAATATGGCGAGAAAACCTGAAAAAGTTGGAACATGAGAAAATCACACTGTAGGACACAGAATATGACGAAAAAAAAACTTAAAAACATTTAAAATTAAAATTTCACACTGTAGGACCCTGAATATGAAGAGAAACATTGAAAAACTTGGAAAATTTAAAATTCACACTGTAGGAAGCAGAATATGTCGATAAACCCTGAAAACTTGGAAAATTTAAAATTCACACTCTATGACCCAGAATATGGCGAGAAACCCTGAATAAAGTAAAAAATTAAAAACTCACAGAGAAGGACCCCAAATATGGCGAGAAAACCTGAAAAAGGTGGAAAATGAGAAAATCACACTATAGGACCCAGAATACGAAAAAAACGTGAAAAACGTGGAAAATGAGAAAATCACACTGCAGGACCGAGAATATGCCGAGAAACCCTCAAAAATCTGAAAATTAAAAATTGACACTATCGGACCCAGAATTTGGAGAAAAACACTAAAAAACGTGAAAAATAAAAATTCACACTGTCGGACACAGAATATGGCAAGAAACCATGAAAAAAGTGGAAAATTAAAAATCACACTGAAGATTCTGCAATATGGCAAGAAAACCTGAAAAACGTTGAAATGAGAAAATCACACTGTAGAACCCAGAATATGATGAAAAAACCTGACAAACGTCGAAAATTAAAAATTCACACTGAAGGATCTTGAATATGGCGAGAAAACCTGAAAAACCTGGAAAATTAAAAACTCACACTGAAGGACCCAGAATATGTTGAGAAAACCTGAAAAACATGGAAAATTAATTATTAACACTGTAGGACCCAGAATATAGCGAGAACCACGGAAAAACGTGGAAAATTATAAATTCACACTGTAGGACCAGAATATGGCAAGAAACCTTGGAAAACGTGGAAAATAAAAAATTCCCAATGTAGGACCCAGAATATGCCGAGAAAAACTGGAAAAGGTGGGAAATGAGAAAATCACACTATAGGACCCAGAATTACGAAAAAACTTGAAAAACGTGGAAAATGAGAAAATCACACTGCAGGACCCAGACTATGCCAAGAAACCCTGAAAAACGTGAAAATTAAAAATTCACACTATTGGACCTAGAATATGGCAAGAAAAACTGAAAAAAAGTAGAAAATTTAAAACTCACAGTGAAGGACCTCAAATATGACGAGAAAACCTCAAAAAGGTGGAAAATGAGAAAATCACACTGTAGGACCCAGAATTACGAAAAAACTTGAAAAACGTGGAAAATCAGAAAATCACGCTGGTGGACCCAGAATATGCCTAGAAAGCCTGAAAAACGTGAAAATTAAAAATTCACACTCTCAGACCCAGAATATGGCAAGAAACCATTAAAAAAGTGGAAAATTAAAAATTCCACACTGTATTACCCAGAATATGGCGAGAAATACTGAAAAACGTGGAAAATTAAAATTCACAAGAAGGATCTTGAATATGGCGAGAAAACCTGAAAAACGAGGAAAATTTAAAACTCACACTGAAGGACACAAAATATGTTGAGAAAACCTGAAAAACATGGAAAATTAATTATTAACACTGTAGGACCCAGAATATAGCGAGAACCACGGAAAAACGTGGAAAATTATAAATTCACACTGTAGGTCCAGAATATGGCAAGAAACCTTGAAAAACGTGGAAAATAAAAAATTCCCAATGTAGGACCCAGAATATGCCGAGATACCTGAAAAAGTTGGAAAATGAGAAAATCA
>NW_028228123.1:0-33902 GCF_978045245.1 Mus caroli | reverse complement strand
GGAATATGGTGAGAAACCCTGAAAATGTCAAAAAATGAGAAAATCACACTGTAGGACCTGGAATATGTTGAAAAACACTGAAAAAGTCTTAAAATGAGAAAATCACACTGTAGGACTTGGGATATGGTGAGAATCCCTGATAAAGTCGAAAAATGAGAAAATCACGCAGTAGGACCTGGAATATGGTGAGAAACACTGAAAAAGACTTAAAATGAGAAAATCATTCTGTAGGACCTGGAAAATGGTGAGAAACACTGAAAATATAAAAAATAAGAAAATCACACTTGTAGGATGTGCAATAGAGTGAGAAACCTTGAAAAAGTCGAAAAATGAGAAATTCACAATGTAGGACCTGGAATATGGTGAGAAACACTGAAAAAGTCTTAAAATGAGAAAATCACACTGTAGGACCTGGAATATGGTGAGAAAACCTTGAAAAAGTGAAAAAATGAGAAAAATCACACTGTAGTACATGGAATAAGGGGAGAAACTCTCAAAAAGTAGAAAAATTGGAAAAAAAAACACTCTAGGACCTGGAATATGGTGAGAAACCCTGAAAAAGTCGAAAAATGAGAAAATCACGCACTTGGTCCCAGAATATGGTGAGAAACACTGAAAAGGTCGAAAAATGAGAAAATCAAACTGTAGGACCTGTAATATGTTGAGAAACCCTGAAAAATTCGAAAAATGCGAAAACACACTCTAGGACTTGGAATATGATGAGAAACACTGAAAAAGTCGAAAAATGAGAAAATCACACTGTAGTACCTGGATTATGGTGAGAAACACTGAAAAAATCTTAAAATGAGAAAATCACCCAGTAGGACCTAGAATATGGTGAGAAACCCTGAAACAGTCGAAAAATAAGAAAATCAACCTTTTAGTATGTGCAATATGGTGAGAAACCCTGAAAAAGTCGAAAAATGAGAAAATCACACTCTAGGACTTGGAATATGATGAGAAACCCTGAAAAAGTCGAAAAATGAGAACATCACACTGTAGGACTTGGAAGTTAGAAACCCTGAAAAAGTTAAAAAAATGAGAAAATCACACTGTAGGACTTGGAATATGGTGAGAAACCCTGAAAAAGTCGAAAAATGATAAAATCACACAGTCGGACCTGGAATTTGGTGAGAAACACTGAAAAAGTATTAAAATGAGAAAATCACACTGTAGTACTGGAATATGGTGAGAAACACTGAAAAAGTCTTAAAATGAGAAAATCACACTGTAGGACCTGTAATATGGTGAGAAACCCTGAAAAAGTGAAAAAATGAGAAAAATCACACTGTAGTACATGGAATAAGGGGAGAAACTGTCAAACAGTTGAAAAATTAGAAAAATAACACTCTAGGACTTGGAATAAGATGAGAAACCCTGAAATAGTAAAAAATGAGACAATCACACTGTAGGACTTGGAATATGGTGAGAAACCCTGAAAAAGTCGAAAAATGAAAAAATCACGCACTAGGTCCCAGAATATGGTGAGAAACACCGAAAAGGTCGAAAAATGAGAAAATCAAACTGTAGGACCTGTAATAGGTTGAGAAACCCTGAAAAATTCGAAAAATGCGGAAAACACACTCTAGGACTTGGAATATGATGAGAAACCCTGAAAAAATCAAAAAATGAGAAAATCACACTGTAGTACCTGGATTATGGTGAGAAACACTGAAAAAGTCTTAAAATGAGAACATCACCCAGTAGGACCTGGAATATGGTGAGAAACCCTGAAACAGTCGAAAAATAAGGAAATCAAACTTGTAGTACCTGCAATATGGTGAGAAAACCTGAAAAAGTCGAAAAATGAGAAAATCACACTCTAGGACTTGGAATATGATGAGAAACACTGAAAAAGTCGAAAAATGAGAAATCACACTGTAGGACTTGGAATATGGTTAGAAACCCTGAAAAAGTTAAAAAATGAGAAAATCACACTGTAGGAGTGGAATATGGTGAGAAACCCTGAAAATGTCAAAAAATGAGAAAATCACACTGTAGGAACTGGAATATGTTGAAAAACACTGAAAAAGTCTTAAAATGAGAAAATCACACTGTAGGACTTGGGATATGGTGAGAATCCCTGATAAAGTCGAAAAATGAGAAAATCACGCAGTAGGACCTGGAATATGGTGAGAAACACTGAAAAAGACTTAAAATGAGAAAATCATTCTGTAGGACCTGGAAAATGGTGAGAAACACTGAAAATATAAAAAATAAGAAAATCACACTTGTAGGATGTGCAATAGAGTGAGAAACCTTGAAAAAGTCGAAAAATGAGAAATTCACAATGTAGGACCTGGAATATGGTGAGAAACACTGAAAAAGTCTTAAAATGAGAAAATCACACTGTAGGACCTGGAATATGGTGAGAAAACCTTGAAAAAGTGAAAAAATGAGAAAAATCACACTGTAGTACATGGAATAAGGGGAGAAACTCTCAAAAAGTAGAAAAATTGGAAAAAAAAACACTCTAGGACCTGGAATATGGTGAGAAACCCTGAAAAAGTCGAAAAATGAGAAAATCACGCACTTGGTCCCAGAATATGGTGAGAAACACTGAAAAGGTCGAAAAATGAGAAAATCAAACTGTAGGACCTGTAATATGTTGAGAAACCCTGAAAAATTCGAAAAATGCGAAAACACACTCTAGGACTTGGAATATGATGAGAAACACTGAAAAAGTCGAAAAATGAGAAAATCACACTGTAGTACCTGGATTATGGTGAGAAACACTGAAAAAATCTTAAAATGAGAAAATCACCCAGTAGGACCTAGAATATGGTGAGAAACCCTGAAACAGTCGAAAAATAAGAAAATCAACCTTTTAGTATGTGCAATATGGTGAGAAACCCTGAAAAAGTCGAAAAATGAGAAAATCACACTCTAGGACTTGGAATATGATGAGAAACCCTGAAAAAGTCGAAAAATGAGAACATCACACTGTAGGACTTGGAAGTTAGAAACCCTGAAAAAGTTAAAAAAATGAGAAAATCACACTGTAGGACTTGGAATATGGTGAGAAACCCTGAAAAAGTCGAAAAATGATAAAATCACACAGTCGGACCTGGAATTTGGTGAGAAACACTGAAAAAGTATTAAAATGAGAAAATCACACTGTAGTACTGGAATATGGTGAGAAACACTGAAAAAGTCTTAAAATGAGAAAATCACACTGTAGGACCTGTAATATGGTGAGAAACCCTGAAAAAGTGAAAAAATGAGAAAAATCACACTGTAGTACATGGAATAAGGGGAGAAACTGTCAAACAGTCGAAAAATTAGAAAAATAACACTCTAGGACTTGGAATAAGATGAGAAACCCTGAAATAGTAAAAAATGAGACAATCACACTGTAGGACTTGGAATATGGTGAGAAACCCTGAAAAAGTCGAAAAATGAAAAAATCACGCACTAGGTCCCAGAATATGGTGAGAAACACCGAAAAGGTCGAAAAATGAGAAAATCAAACTGTAGGACCTGTAATAGGTTGAGAAACCCTGAAAAATTCGAAAAATGCGAAAACACACTCTAGGACTTGGAATATGATGAGAAACCCTGAAAAAATCAAAAAATGAGAAAATCACACTGTAGTACCTGGATTATGGTGAGAAACACTGAAAAAGTCTTAAAATGAGAACATCACCCAGTAGGACCTGGAATATGGTGAGAAACCCTGAAACAGTCGAAAAATAAGGAAATCAAACTTGTAGTACCTGCAATATGGTGAGAAAACCTGAAAAAGTCGAAAAATGAGAAAATCACACTCTAGGACTTGGAATATGATGAGAAACACTGAAAAAGTCGAAAAATGAGAAAATCACACTGTAGGACTTGGAAGTTAGAAACCCTGAAAAAGTTAAAAAATGAGAAAATCACACTGTAGGTGTGGAATATGGTGAGAAACCCTGAAAAAGTCAAAAAATGAGAAAATCACACTGTAGGACCTGGAATATGTTGAGAAACACTGAAAAAGTCTTAAAATGAGAAAATCACACTGTAGGACTTGGGATATGGTGACAATCCCTGATAAAGTCGAAAAATGAGAAAATCACGCAGTAGGACCTGGAATATGGTGAGAAACACTGAAAAAGACTTAAAATGAGAAAATCATTCTGTAGGACCTGGAAAATGGTGAGAAACAATGAAAATATAAAAAATAAGAAAATCACACTTGTAGGACGTGCAATAGAGTGAGAAACCTTGAAAAAGTCGAAAAATGAGAAATTCACAATGTAGGACCTGGAATATGGTGAGAAACACTGAAAAAGGTCTTAAAATGAGAAAATCACACTGTAGGACCTGGAATATGGTGAGAAACCCTGAAAAAGTGAAAAAATGAGAAAAATCACACTGTAGTATATGGAATAAGGGAAGAAACTCTCAAAAAGTAGAAAAATTGGAAAAAAAAACACTCTAGGACCTGGAATATGGTGAGAAACCCTGAAAAAGTGGAAAAATGAGAAAATCACGCACTAGGTCCCAGAATATGGTGAGAAACACTGAAAAGGTCGAAAAATGAGAAAATCAAACTGTAGGACCTGTAATAGGTTGAGAAACCCTGAAAAATTCGAAAAATGCGAAAACACACTCTAGGACTTGGAATATGATGAGAAACCCTGAAAAAATCAAAAAATGAGAAAATCACACTGTAGTACCTGGATTATGGTGAGAAACACTGAAAAAATCTTAAAATGAGAAAATCACCCAGTAGGACCTGGAATATGGTGAGAAACCCTGAAACAGTCGAAAAATTAGAAAATCAAACTTTTAGTATGTGCAATATGGTGAGAAACCCTGAAAAAGTCGAAAAATGAGAAAATCACACTCTAGGACTTGGAATATGATGAGAAACCCTGAAAAAGTCGAAAAATGAGAACATCACACTGTAGGACTTATAATATGATGAGAAACCCTGAAAAAGTTAAAAAAATGAGAAAATCACACTGTAGGACTTGGAATATGGTGAGAAACCCTGAAAAAGTCGAAAAATGATAAAATCACACAGTCGGACCTGGAATTTGGTGAGAAACACTGAAAAAGTATTAAAATGAGAAAATCACACTGTAGTACGTGGAATATGGTGAGAAACACTGAAAAAGTCTTAAAATGAGAAAATCACACTGTAGGACCTGTAATATGGTGAGAAACCCTGAAAAAGTGAAAAAATGAGAAAAATCACACTGTAGTACATGGAATAAGGGGAGAAACTGTCAAACAGTCGAAAAATTAGAAAAATAACACTCTAGGACTTGGAATAAGATGAGAAACCCTGAAATAGTAAAAAATGAGACAATCACACTGTAGGACTTGGAATATGGTGAGAAACCCTGAAAAAGTCGAAAAATGAAAAAATCACGCACTAGGTCCCAGAATATGGTGAGAAACACCGAAAAGGTCGAAAAATGAGAAAATCAAACTGTAGGACCTGTAATAGGTTGAGAAACCCTGAAAAATTCGAAAAATGCGAAAACACACTCTAGGACTTGGAATATGATGAGAAACCCTGAAAAAATCAAAAAATGAGAAAATCACACTGTAGTACCTGGATTATGGTGAGAAACACTGAAAAAGTCTTAAAATGAGAACATCACCCAGTAGGACCTGGAATATGGTGAGAAACCCTGAAACAGTCAAAAAATAAGGAAATCAAACTTGTAGTACCTGCAATATGGTGAGAAAACCTGAAAAAGTCGAAAAATGAGAAAATCACTCTCTAGGACTTGGAATATGATGAGAAACACTGAAAAAGTCGAAAAATGAGAAAATCACACTGTAGGACTTGGAAGTTAGAAACCCTGAAAAAGTTAAAAAATGAGAAAATCACACTGTAGGAGTGGAATATGGTGAGAAACCCTGAAAAAGTCAAAAAATGAGAAAATCACACTGTAGGACCTGGAATATGTTGAGAAACACTGAAAAAGTCTTAAAATGAGAAAATCACACTGTAGGACTTGGGATATGGTGAGAATCCCTGATAAAGTCGAAAAATGAGAAAATCACGCAGTAGGACCTGGAATATGGTGAGAAACACTGAAAAAGACTTAAAATGAGAAAATCATTCTGTAGGACCTGGAAAATGGTGAGAAACACTGAAAATATAAAAAATAAGAAAATCACACTTGTAGGACGTGCAATAGAGTGAGAAACCTTGAAAAAGTCGAAAAATGAGAAATTCACAATGTAGGACCTGGAATATGGTGAGAAACACTGAAAAAGGTCTTAAAATGAGAAAATCACACTGTAGGACCTGGAATATGGTGAGAAACCCTGAAAAAGTGAAAAAAATGAGAAAAATCACACTGTAGTATATGGAATAAGGGAAGAAACTCTCAAAAAGTAGAAAAATTGGAAAAAAAAAACACTCTAGGACCTGGAATATGGTGAGAAACCCTGAAAAAGTCGAAAAATGAGAAAATCACGCACTAGGTCCCAGAATATGGTGAGAAACACTGAAAAGGTCGAAAAATGAGAAAATCAAACTGTAGGACCTGTAATATGTTGAGAAACCCTGAAAAATTCGAAAAATGCGAAAACACACTCTAGGACTTGGAATATGATGAGAAACCCTGAAAAAATAAAAAAATGAGAAAATCACACTGTAGTACCTGGATTATGGTGAGAAACACTGAAAAAATCTTAAAATGAGAAAATCACCCAGTAGGACCTGGAATATGGTGAGAAACCCTGAAACAGTCGAAAAATAAGAAAATCAAACTTTTAGTATGTGCAATATGGTGAGAAACCCTGAAAAAGTCGAAAAATGAGAAAATCACACTCTAGGACTTGGAATATGATGAGAAACCCTGAAAAAGTCGAAAAATGAGAACATCACACTGTAGGACTTGGAATATGATGAGAAACCCTGAAAAAGTTAAAAAAATGAGAAAATCACACTGTAGGACTTGGAATATGGTGAGAAACCCTGAAAAAGTCGAAAAATGATAAAATCACACAGTCGGACCTGGAATTTGGTGAGAAACACTGAAAAAGTATTAAAATGAGAAAATCACACTGTAGTACGTGGAATATGGTGAGAAACACTGAAAAAGTCTTAAAATGAGAAAATCACACTGTAGGACCTGTAATATGGTGAGAAACCCTGAAAAAGTGAAAAAATGAGAAAAATCACACTGTAGTACATGGAATAAGGGGAGAAACTGTCAAACAGTCGAAAAATTAGAAAAATAACACTCTAGGACTTGGAATAAGATGAGAAACCCTGAAATAGTAAAAAATGAGACAATCACACTGTAGGACTTGGAATATGGTGAGAAACCCTGAAAAAGTCGAAAAATGAAAAAATCACGCACTAGGTCCCAGAATATGGTGAGAAACACCGAAAAGGTCGAAAAATGAGAAAATCAAACTGTAGGACCTGTAATAGGTTGAGAAACCCTGAAAAATTCGAAAAATGCGAAAACACACTCTAGGACTTGGAATATGATGAGAAACCCTGAAAAAATCAAAAAATGAGAAAATCACACTGTAGTACCTGGATTATGGTGAGAAACACTGAAAAAGTCTTAAAATGAGAACATCACCCAGTAGGACCTGGAATATGGTGAGAAACCCTGAAACAGTCGAAAAATAAGGAAATCAAACTTGTAGTACCTGCAATATGGTGAGAAAACCTGAAAAAGTCGAAAAATGAGAAAATCACACTCTAGGACTTGGAATATGATGAGAAACACTGAAAAAGTCGAAAAATGAGAAAATCACACTGTAGGACTTGGAATATGGTTAGAAACCCTGAAAAAGTTAAAAAATGAGAAAATCACACTGTAGGAGTGGAATATGGTGAGAAACCCTGAAAAAGTCAAAAAATGAGAAAATCACACTGTAGGACCTGGAATATGTTGAGAAACACTGAAAAAGTCTTAAAATGAGAAAATCACACTGTAGGACTTGGGATATGGTGACAATCCCTGATAAAGTCGAAAAATGAGAAAATCACGCAGTAGGACCTGGAATATGGTGAGAAACACTGAAAAAGACTTAAAATGAGAAAATCATTCTGTAGGACCTGGAAAATGGTGAGAAACACTGAAAATATAAAAAATAAGAAAATCACACTTGTAGGACGTGCAATAGAGTGAGAAACCTTGAAAAAGTCGAAAAATGAGAAATTCACAATGTAGGACCTGGAATATGGTGAGAAACACTGAAAAAGTCTTAAAATGAGAAAATCACACTGTAGGACCTGGAATATGGTGAGAAACCCTGAAAAAGTGAAAAATGAGAAAAATCACACTGTAGTACATGGAATAAGGGGAGAAACTCTCAAAAAGTAGAAAAATTGGAAAAAAAAAAACACTCTAGGACCTGGAATATGGTGAGAAACCCTGAAAAAGTCGAAAAATGAGAAAATCACACACTAGGTCCCAGAATATGGTGAGAAACACTGAAAAGGTCGAAAAATGAGAAAATCAAACTGTAGGACCTGTAATATGTTGAGAAACCCTGAAAAATTCGAAAAATGCGAAAACACACTCTAGGACTTGGAATATGATGAGAAACCCTGAAAAAATAAAAAAATGAGAAAATCACACTGTAGTACCTGGATTATGGTGAGAAACACTGAAAAAATCTTAAAATGAGAAAATCACCCAGTAGGACCTGGAATATGGTGAGAAACCCTGAAACAGTCGAAAAATAAGAAAATCAAACTTTTAGTATGTGCAATATGGTGAGAAACCCTGAAAAAGTCGAAAAATGAGAAAATCACACTCTAGGACTTGGAATATGATGAGAAACCCTGAAAAAGTCGAAAAATGAGAACATCACACTGTAGGACTTATAATATGATGAGAAACACTGAAAAAGTTAAAAAAATGAGAAAATCACACTGTAGGACTTGGAATATGGTGAGAAACCCTGAAAAAGTCGAAAAATGATAAAATCACACAGTCGGACCTGGAATTTGGTGAGAAACACTGAAAAAGTATTAAAATGAGAAAATCACACTGTAGTACGTGGAATATGGTGAGAAACACTGAAAAAGTCTTAAAATGAGAAAATCACACTGTAGGACCTGTAATATGGTGAGAAACCCTGAAAAAGTGAAAAAATGAGAAAAATCACACTGTAGTACATGGAATAAGGGGAGAAACTGTCAAACAGTCGAAAAATTAGAAAAATAACACTCTAGGACTTGGAATAAGATGAGAAACCCTGAAATAGTAAAAAATGAGACAATCACACTGTAGGACTTGGAATATGGTGAGAAACCCTGAAAAAGTCGAAAAATGAAAAAATCACGCACTAGGTCCCAGAATATGGTGAGAAACACCGAAAAGGTCGAAAAATGAGAAAATCAAACTGTAGGACCTGTAATAGGTTGAGAAACCCTGAAAAATTCGAAAAATGCGAAAACACACTCTAGGACTTGGAATATGATGAGAAACCCTGAAAAAATCAAAAAATGAGAAAATCACACTGTAGTACCTGGATTATGGTGAGAAACACTGAAAAAGTCTTAAAATGAGAACATCACCCAGTAGGACCTGGAATATGGTGAGAAACCCTGAAACAGTCGAAAAATAAGGAAATCAAACTTGTAGTACCTGCAATATGGTGAGAAAACCTGAAAAAGTCGAAAAATGAGAAAATCACACTCTAGGACTTGGAATATGATGAGAAACACTGAAAAAGTCGAAAAATGAGAAAATCACACTGTAGGACTTGGAATATGGTTAGAAACCCTGAAAAAGTTAAAAAATGAGAAAATCACACTGTAGGAGTGGAATATGGTGAGAAACCCTGAAAAAGTCAAAAAATGAGAAAATCACACTGTAGGACCTGGAATATGTTGAAAAACACTGAAAAAGTCTTAAAATGAGAAAATCACACTGTAGGACTTGGGATATGGTGAGAATCCCTGATAAAGTCGAAAAATGAGAAAATCACGCAGTAGGACCTGGAATATGGTGAGAAACACTGAAAAAGACTTAAAATGAGAAAATCATTCTGTAGGACCTGGAAAATGGTGAGAAACACTGAAAATATAAAAAATAAGAAAATCACACTTGTAGGATGTGCAATAGAGTGAGAAACCTTGAAAAAGTCGAAAAATGAGAAATTCACAATGTAGGACCTGGAATATGGTGAGAAACACTGAAAAAGTCTTAAAATGAGAAAATCACACTGTAGGACCTGGAATATGGTGAGAAAACCTTGAAAAAGTGAAAAAATGAGAAAAATCACACTGTAGTACATGGAATAAGGGGAGAAACTCTCAAAAAGTAGAAAAATTGGAAAAAAAACACTCTAGGACCTGGAATATGGTGAGAAACCCTGAAAAAGTCGAAAAATGAGAAAATCACGCACTTGGTCCCAGAATATGGTGAGAAACACTGAAAAGGTCGAAAAATGAGAAAATCAAACTGTAGGACCTGTAATATGTTGAGAAACCCTGAAAAATTCGAAAAATGCGAAAACACACTCTAGGACTTGGAATATGATGAGAAACCCTGAAAAAATAAAAAAATGAGAAAATCACACTGTAGTACCTGGATTATGGTGAAAAACACTGAAAAAATCTTAAAATGAGAAAATCACCCAGTAGGACCTGGAATATGGTGAGAAACCCTGAAACAGTCGAAAAATAAGAAAATCAAACTTTTAGTATGTGCAATATGGTGAGAAACCCTGAAAAAGTCGAAAAATGAGAAAATCACACTCTAGGACTTGGAATATGATGAGAAACCCTGAAAAAGTCGAAAAAGGAGAACATCACACTGTAGGACTTGGAATATGGTTAGAAACCCTGAAAAAGTTTAAAAAATGAGAAAATCACACTGTAGGAGTGGAATATGGTGAGAAAGCGTGAAAAAGTCGAAAAATGAGAAAATCACGCCACAGGACCTGGAATATGGTGAGAAACTCTGAAAAAGTCTTAAAATGAGAAAATCATTCTGTAGGACCTGGAAAATGGTAGGAAACACTGAAAATATAAAAAAATAAGAAATTCACACTTGTAGGACCTGCAATAGTGTGAGAAATTTTGAAAAAGTTGAAAAATGAGAAATTCACACTGTAGGACCTGGAATATGGTGAGAAACCCTGAAAAATTCTTAAAATGAGAAAATCACACTGTAGGACTTGGGATATGGTGAGAAACCCTGATAAAGTCGAAAAATGAGAAAATCAAACTGTAGGACCTGGAATATGATGAGAATCCCTGAAAAAGTGAAAAATGAGAAAATCACACTGTAGGACTTGGAATATGGTGAGAAACCCTGAAATGGTCGAAAAATGATCAAATCACGCACTATGACTCAGAATATGTTTGGAAACACAGAAAAAGTCTTAAAATGAGAAAATCACCCTGTAGGACCTGAATATAGTGATAAACCCTGAAAATGTCGAAAAATGAGAAAATGACAGTGTAGGAGCTGGAATATGGTGAGAAACCCTGAAAAAGTCAAAAAATAAGAAATTCACACTTGTAGGACCTGCAATAGGGTGAGATAGCCTGAAAAAGTCGAAAAATGAGAAATTCACACTGTAGGACTGAAGGTGGAAAATTACTGGCCACCTGAACTCTTCACCCCAGAGTCCAACCCCTCCCAACTGAAGACCTGAACTCTTCACCCCAGAGTCCAACCTCTCCCAACTGAGGACTGTGCCAGGGACATTTTTGAGATAAGGGTTTCTTAGAACAAACCTCAGAATGTTCCAATAGATCGGGTACATTGCCAAATATAGGACACGACCCCATGGTTACGTAAAACTCCCTTGGCAAAAACCCTCAGTTACGCAAACTTGTACTTTCCCCGCCCTGCTTCCCCCCTGGTTTTTTCCTATATAAGCCTGTAAAAATTTTGAGCCGTCGTCGATCCTCCTCTACACCATGCTTGGTGTATGAGTTTCGACCCCAGAGCTCTGGTTCATGTGCTTTCTCGTTGTGGCTGCTTATTAAATCTTCCTTCCTATATTCTGAGTTCGGTCTCAGTGTCTTCTTGGGTTCGCGGCTGTCCCAAGACTTGAGTGAGGGTCTCCCTCCGGGGGTTTTTCATTTGGGGGCTCGTCCGGGATTTGCGCGACCACCCAGAAGTCCTAGACCCACTTAAAGGTAAGATTTTCTGTTTTGTCTTGGTCTGGTGTCTGTGTTCTGTTTCCACATCTGGTGCGATCGCAGTTTCGGTTTTGCTCAGTGAGACCGCGCTCCGAGAGGGAACGTGGGGTGGATAAGGATAGACGTGTCCAGGTGTCCACCGTCCGTTCACCCTGGGTTACGTCCCAGGCGGAACAGGGGAGGACCAGCGACGCCTGGTGGACCCCTCTGAAGGCCAAGAGACCATCACCTTGGTGGAAGGTCTCAATCGGCCGGCCTTGGAGAGGACATCTGATTCTTTGAGTTGCCTGAGGTTGACGCAAAGTCGCCGCCGTTTTTGGTTTCTTTTTTGTCTCAGTCTCGTGTCTACTCTCGTTGTGTCTGCTATTATTCTAGAAATGGGACAATCTGCCTCCTCTCCCCTGTCTCTAACTCTGGAGCATTGGGGAGAGGTGAAGGTCAGAGCTCACAACCAGTCTGTGGAGGTTAGAAAATGTCCTTGGCAGACCTTCTGCACCTCCGAGTGGCCGACATTTGGAGTGGGCTGGCCACCAGAAGGTGCTTTTGATTTGTCACTAATCGCCGCCGTCAGGTAAATTGTTTTTCAGGAAGAAGGAGGTCACCCTGATCAGATCCCCTACATTGTGACTTGGCAGAATCTTGTTCAGTTCCCACCTCCGTGGGTCAAGCCTTGGATTCCAAATCCTTCGAAACTGACGGTCGCGATTGTCTAGTCCGATGCAGCCGGAAAATCCGGTCCCTCAGCACCCCCCAAGATTTATCCAGAGGTTGACGACCTCCTCTGGATGGACTCCCAACCTCCCCCTTACCCCCTGCCCCAGCAGCCGCCTGCGGCTGCCCCGCCACAGGGACCAATAGCAAGAGGGGCTCAGGGACCGGCGGGGGGAACTAGGAGCCGCCGAGGCCGAAGCCCTGGGGAGGAAGGGGGGCCGGATTCAACAGTCGCCTTGCCACTTAGAGCACATGTGGGAGGGCCAGCGCCAGGACCTAATGATCTCATTCCTTTACAGTTCTGGCCTTTTTCCTCTTCTGATTTATATAATTGGAAAACTAACCACCCTCCTTTCTCAGAAAACCCCTCTGGGCTTATTGGGCTCCTTGAATCACTTATGTTCTCCCATCAACCCACTTGGGATGATTGCCAGCAACTTTTGCAGGTCCTCTTCACCACGGAGGAGAGAGAAAGGATCCTGCTGGAAGCCAGGAAGAATGTCCTAGGACAAGATGGGACCCCCACTAATCTCCCCAATCTTATAAATGAATCCTTCCCCTTGACCCGTCCTAATTGGGACTACAACACTGTGGAAGGTAGGGAGCGTCTCACGGTCTACCGCCGGACTCTAGTGGCGGGGCTCAAAGGGGCCGCACGGCGACCTACTAATTTGGCCAAGGTAAGAGAGGTCCTTCAGGGTCCAGTGGAGCCGCCCTCTGTTTTCTTAGAACGACTAATGGAGGCTTACAGGAGGTATACACCGTTTGATCCCTCTTCAGAGGGTCAAAAAGCGGCCGTGGCTATGGCTTTCATTGGTCAGTCCGCCTCTGATATCAAGAAAAGGTTACAGAGACTAGAGGGGCTCCAAGATTATACTTTACAGGATTTAGTGAAGGAAGCTGAGAAAGTGTATCACAAGAGGGAGACAGAGGAAGAGAAGCAAGAGAGAGAAAAGAAAGAGATCGAAGAGAGAGAAAATCGGCATGATCGCCGCCAGGAGAGAAACTTAACTAGAATTTTGGCCACAGTAGTAGGTGAAAAAAGTCAGAAAAAGGACAGTCAGGGTACCTGGGCAACAGGGCAAGAAGACCTCCAGGAGAACAGAGACTTCCAGGAGAACAGAGACTTCCACTTGAAAAAGACCAGTGTGCATACTGTAAAGAGAAAGGACATTGGGCCAGAAATTGCCCCAAAAAGAAGCCAAGAGGACCCAAGGTGTTGACTATGGAAGAAGACTAGGGGAGTCGGGGCTCGGACCCCCTCCCCGAGCCTAGGGTAACACTTTCAGTGGAGGGGACTCCTGTCAATTTTTTAATAGACACAGGAGCAGAGCATTCAGTCTTGACTAAACCGTTAGGACGACTAGGAAACAAAAAGACTATGGTGATGGGAGCCACTGGCAGTAAATTTTACCCCTGGACCACTAAGCAAGTTTTAGAAATAGGAAAAAGTCAAGTAACTCACTCTTTTCTTGTAATTCCTCAGTGCCCTGCGCCCCTTCTGGGACGAGACTTGTTGACCAAACTTAAGGCTCAAGTTCAGTTCACCTCAAAGGGACCAGAAGTTACCTGGGGAGAGATCCCTATAGCGTGTTTGGTTTTAAATTTAGAAGAAGAGTATCGCCTCCATGAGCAGGGTCCCAAACAATTGCCAGGCCCTGAATGGCTATCCGCTTTTTCTGGAGCCTGGGCTGAGCAGGCAGGGATGGGATTAGCCAAACAAGTACCACCGGTCGTGGTAGAATTAAAAGCCAGTGCCTCCCCCGTCTCGGTCAGACAATACCCTATGAGTAAGGAAGCTAAAGAAGGCATCCAGCCACATATTCAGAGACTGTTAAAGCAAGGAATTCTAATGCCTTGCCAATCCCCTTGGAACACACCTCTCCTGCCAGTACGGAAGCCTGGGACTAATGATTATCGACCAGTGCAAGATTTGAGAGAAGTTAACAAGAGGGTGCAGGACATTCACCCTACCGTTCCAAATCCTTACAACCTACTAAGTTCCCTCCCGCCAGAGAGGACTTGGTACACTGTCCTAGACTTAAAAGATGCCTTTTTCTGCCTTCGATTACACCCTAATAGCCAGCCACTGTTCGCTTTTGAGTGGAGGGACCCAGAAGGAGGACACACGGGCCAGCTAACCTGGACGAGGTTGCCCCAAGGATTCAAGAACTCCCCTACTCTTTTTGACGAAGCGCTCCACCGTGACCTTGCGCCTTTTAGAGCACAAAACCCTCAGATTTCTCTCTTACAGTATGTAGATGACTTACTGGTTGCAGCCTCAACTCAGGAACTGTGCCTTGAAGGAACCAAGAAGCTCCTGAATGAACTGGGTGAGTTGGGGTACCGGGTATCGGCCAAGAAAGCTCAGCTATGTCGCACCGCGGTGACCTACCTAGGATACACCCTCCGAGAAGGAAAGCGGTGGCTCACTAAGGCCAGAAAAAAGACTGTGATGCTGATCCCAACCCCTACTACCCCGCGCCAAGTACGTGAGTTTCTGGGGACGGCGGGCTTTTGCAGACTCTGGATACCAGGGTTCGCAACACTGGCGGCCCCTCTATATCCACTTACTAAGGAAAAAGTCCCATTCACCTGGACTGAGGAACACCAAAAAGCCTTTGACAGCATAAAGGCAGCCCTGCTTGCAGCCCCCGCTCTGGCCTTGCCAGATTTGACTAAGCCTTTTACCCTATATGTTGATGAGCGGGCGGGAGTAGCCCGCGGGGTCTTGACTCAGACTCTGGGGCCCTGGAAGCGGCCAGTGGCCTACCTATCTAAAAAGCTCGACCCAGTCGCCAGCGGTTGGCCCTCCTGCCTGAAAGCCATTGCTGCAGTAGCCCTGCTTGTTAAAGACGCTGACAAGCTTACTCTGGGTCAGCATGTGACTATAATCGCTCCCCATGCTCTGGAGAGTATTGTATGACAGCCCCCTGACCGGTGGATGACTAATGCCCGGATGACCCACTACCAGAGTTTGTTGCTAAATGATCAAGTAACTTTTGCTCCACCTGCCATCCTCAATCCTGCCACCCTCCTCCCCTTGGTGGATGACTCCACTCCTGTACATCAATGTGCTGATGTCCTGGCTGAAGAAACTGGAACGAGGAGGGATCTGACTGATCAGCCTTGGCCAGGTGTGCCTGCCTGGTACACAGATGGTAGCAGCTTTGTGGTGGAGGGAAGAAGAAGAGCAGGAGCGGCAGTGGTAGATGGAAAACAGGTAATTTGGGCGAGCAGTCT
This sequence comes from Mus caroli, assembly GCF_978045245.1. Lineage (NCBI taxonomy): Eukaryota > Metazoa > Chordata > Mammalia > Rodentia > Muridae > Mus > Mus caroli. The sequence goes on along the minus strand of NW_028228123.1, from coordinate 17,869 downwards.
TCCAGAAGGAACTTCGGCTCAGAGGGCTGAACTTCTGGCGCTAACCCAAGCCCTGCGGTTGGCTGAAGGTAAGGCGATCAACATTTACACTGATAGCCGCTATGCTTTCGCTACAGCCCATATCCATGGGGCCATCTACCAACAGAGGGGGCTACTTACCTCGGCAGGTAAAGACATTAAAAACAAAGAAGAAATTCTGGCTCTCCTAGAGGCTATACATATGCCAAAGAAAGTGGCTATTATCCACTGTCCGGGCCACCAAAAAGGACAGGATCCTGTGGCCCGAGGAAACCAGATGGCTGATGTAGCATCAAAGCAGGCAGCTCAAGGGGTAACAATCATGGTAGAAAGAGGCAGGCCCCTGCCAGAGCCCTCACCGGCAACCAGTCCTAATTATACTTACTCTGATGAAGATTTTAAACTATTAGATTCCATGGTTTGTCGCAAACAGGCGCAGGAATTCAATTTTAGGGGGCTAGCGCTGACTGTACATGGGCGTATTATTTTACCTACAAAAGAAGGAAGAGACTATGTCCAAAAATTACATCAACTGACTCACCTGGGATCTGATAAACTCCTACAGCTGATCAAGGGTTCCGATTATTATATTTTAAAACTCAACTCGGTAGTACAACAGGTAATTGACTCCTGTCAGGCTTGTGCTCTCACCAATGCTGCCCGACCTTACAAAGAACAAGGAAAGAGACAACGAGGAGATCGCCCCAGAGTTTACTGGGAAGTGGACTTCACTGAAATTAAACCAGGAATGTATGGCAACAAGTACCTGCTGGTATTCATAGACACCTTTTCCGGATGGGTAGAGGCTTTTCCCACTAAGTCTGAAACTGCTCAGGTGGTAACCAAGAAGATCCTTGAAGAAATCCTACCCCGGTTTGGGATCCCCAAGGTAATTGGCTCAGACAACGGGCCCGCTTTTGTTGCCCAGGTAAGTCAGGGATTGGCCTCACAATTGGAAGTTACATTGTGCTTATAGACCCCAGAGCTCAGGGCAGGTAGAAAGAATGAACAGGACTCTAAAAGAGACCCTAACTAAATTAGCTATTGAGACCGGCGGTAAAGACTGGGTGACCCTCCTTCCCTTTGCGCTTCTTAGAGTCCGAAACACACCTGGACGTTTCGGTCTTACCCCTTATGAAATTCTACATGGGGGACCGCCCCCCTTGACCGAGTCTGGCGGGATATTGGATCCCTGTGTTGACTCTTCCTCACCCTCTGCTCTGTTTACCCATTTAAAGGCCTTAGAAGTTGTCAGAACACAGATCTGGGATCAGATCAAAGAAGCTTATGCACCGGGGACTACAGCAGTGCCCCACGGGTTCCAGGTTGGAGATTCGGTCCTTGTCAGACGACATCGCGCTGGCACTCTTGAGCCTCGGTGGAAAGGACCATATCTGGTGCTGTTAACAACTCCCACGGCAGTAAAGGTAGACGGAATCGCCGCCTGGATCCACGCCTCCCACGTCAAGAAGGCTCCTAGCCAGGGTAGAGGCAACCATGAAGACAACTGGACGGTGGCAGCTACTGACAATCCTCTTAAACTTCGCTTGCGTCGCGGGTGCCACCCTGAGCCTAGGGAACCACAACCCTCATGCTCCAATTCAACAGTCTTGGGAAGTACTTAATGAAGAGGGAAACATTGTATGGGCAGTCACTGCAGTCCATCCCCCTTGGACTTGGTGGCCTGATCTCACACCTGACATCTGCAAGTTAGCAGCAGGATCTCCCAATTGGGACCTCCCCGATCATACTGATCTTAGTAACCAACCCCCTGAACAGCGGTGTGTTCTGAGTGGGATAGGGAACACGTATGGATGTTCAGGGCAGTTCTACCGAGCTAATCTCAGAGCTGCACATTTTTATGTTTGCCCCGGTCAGGGTCGGAGCGGAAGGCTTCAACAAGAATGTGGAGGGGCATCAGATTATTTTTGTGGTAAATGGACATGTGAAACGACAGGCGAAGCCTACTGGAAGCCTTCCTCTGACTGGGACCTAATCACGGTAAAACGAGGTAGTGGTTATGATAAGTCAAACCAAGGAGAAAGAAACCCCTATAAATATCCAGAGAGTGGGTGTGCTCTTAAAAACAGCCCCCCCAGGACCATGCAAAGGTAAATACTGCAACCCCCTACTTATAAAATTCACCGAAAAAGGGAAACAAAATCGTTTGAGTTGGCTTAAAGGAAATAGGTGGGGTTGGCGAGTATACATTCCACCAAGAGACCCTGGGTTCATTTTTACGATCAGACTGACAGTAAAAGACCTGGCGGTAACATCCATAGGGCCCAACAAGGTCCTTATGGAGCAGGGCCCCCCAGTCGCACTGGCTCCCCCAAAAGTCCCGGCCGTACCAGCTCCACCAACTCCACAGCCCAATACAGTGGGACCCTCCCTAGGGACTAATACTCCCCTCATAAAGCCAACCTTAGCTTCCCCACCGCCCCTAGATACAGAGAGCCGTCTGGTCAGTCTAGTCCAAGGAGCTTTTTTAGTTTTAAATAGGACTAATCCTAATATGACTCAATCATGTTGGTTATGCTATGCCTCTAGGCCCCCTTATTATGAAGGAATTGCTCAGATCAGGACTTATAATACTACTTCAGATCATTCTCAATGCCTTTGGGGAGAAAACAGAAAGTTGACTCTGGCAGCAGTTTCAGGGAGTGGGCTTTGTTTAGGCCAGGCACCTCAGGATAAACGGCACCTCTGTAATCAGACCCAGAACATCCAGTCTAACAAAGGTGGTCAGTATCTAGTGCCCCCCATAGACACAGTATGGGCTTGCAATACAGGTCTCACTCCTTGTGTGTCTATGTCTGTTTTTAATAGCTCCAAAGATTTCTGCATTTTGGTTCAACTTATTCCTAGACTCCTGTATCATGATGATAGCTCCTTCTTAGACAAATTTGATCACCGGGTCCGCTGGAAAAGAGAACCCGTTACTTTACCTTTGGCAGTACTTTTAGGATTGGGAGTAGCGGCTGGAGTAGGTACAGGAACCGCTGCCTTAATTAAGTCCCCCCAATACTATGAAGAACTACGTGCAGCTATGGATGTTGATCTTAAAACTATAGAACAGTCTATAACTAAATTAGAAGAATCTTTAACTTCCCTGTCTGAAGTAGTGCTGCAAAATAGGAGGGGATTAGACTTATTATTCCTTAAAGAAGGAGGACTCTGTGCTGCCCTAAAAGAAGAATGTTGTTTTTATGTTGACCATTCAGGAGTAATCAAAGATTCTATGGCCAAACTTAGAGAACGCCTAGATATACGTAAAAGAGAAAGAGAAAGCCAACAAGGATGGTTCGAAAGCTGGTTTAATAAGTCCCCTTGGCTCACCACTCTCCTCTCCACCATAGCAGGACCCTTAATTACACTTATGCTTTTGCTTATTTTTGGCCCCTGCATCCTCAATAAGTTAGTAGCTTTTATTAGAGAAAGAATAAATGCAGTGCAAGTTATGGTACTAAGGCAACAATATCGGGTCCTCCAAGAGGCCAAAAACTCGCTCTAAGATTAGAGCTACTTACTAAAAGGAGTGGGGAATGAAGGTGGAAAATTACTGGCCACCTGAACTCTTCACCCCAGAGTCCAACCCCTCCCAACTGAAGACCTGAACTCTTCACCCCAGAGTCCAACCCCTCCCAACTGAGGACTGTGCCAGGGACATTTTTGAGATAAGGGTTTCCTGGAACAAACCTCAGAATGTTCCAATAGATCGGGTACATTGCAAAATATAGGACACGACCCCATGGTTACGTAAAACTCCCTTGGCAAAAACTCTCAGTTACGCAAACTTGTACTTTCCCTGACCCGCTTCCCCCCTGGTTTTTTCCTATATAAGCCTGTAAAAATTTTGAGCCGTCGTCGATCCTCCTCTACACCATGTTTGGTGTATGAGTTTCGACCCCAGAGCTCTGGTTCATGTGCTTTCTAGTTGTGGCTGCTTATTAAATCATCCTTCCTATATTCTGAGTTCAGTCTCAGTGTCTTCTTGGGTTCGCGGTTGTCCAGAGACTTGAGTGAGGGTCTCCCTCCGGGGGTCTTTCAGGACCTGGAATATGGTGAGAAACCCTGAAAAAGTCGAAAAATAAGAAAATCACACTTGTAGGACCTCCAATATGGTGAGAAAACCTGAAAAAGTCGAAAAATGAGAAAATCACACTGTAGGACCTGGAATATGGTGAGGAACACTGAAGAAGTCAAAAAATGAGAAAATCACAATGTAGGACCTGGAATATGGTGAGAAACACTGAAAAAGTTAAAAAGTGAGAAAATAACACTGTAGGAGTGGAATATGGTGAGAAAGCATGAAAAAGCCGAAAAATGAGAAAATCACACAGTAGGACCTGGAATATGGTGAGAAACACTGAAAAAGTCTTAAAATGAGAAAATCATTCTGTAGGACCTGGAAAATGGTGAGAAACACTGAAAATATCAAAAAATAAGAAAATCACACTTGTAGGACCTGCAATATGCTGAGAAACCCTGAAAAAGTCAAAAAATGAGAAAATCACACTGTAGGACCTGGAATACGGTGAGAAACACTGAAAAAGTCGAAAAATGAGAAAATGACACTGTAGGACCTGGAATATGTTGAGAAAATCTGAAATATTCGAAAAATGAGAAAATGACAATGTATTACAGGAATAAGGTGAGAAACCCTGAAAAAGTTAAAAAATGAGAAAATCACACTGTAGGACCTAGAATATGGTGAGAAACACTGAAAATTCGAAAAATGCGAAAATCACACTCGAGAACTTGGAATATGGTGAGAAACCCTGAAGAGGTCACAAAATGAGAAATACATGCATTACGACCCAGAATTGGTGAGAAACCCTGAAAAAGTCGAAAAATGAGAAAATCACACTATAGGACCTGGATTATGTTGAGAAACACTGAAAAAGACTTAAAATAAGAATATCACACTGTAGGACTTCCAATATGTTGAGAAAGCCTGATAAAGTCGAAAAAGAGATAATCAAACTGTAAGACCTGGAATATGTTGAGAATCCCTGAAAAATTCGAAAAAGTGCGAAAAACCAACTCTAGGACTTGGAATATGATAAGAAACCCTGAAAAAGTCAAAAAATGAGAAAATCACACTGTAGAACTTGGAATATGGTGAGAAACCCTGAAAAAGTCGAAAAATGAGAAAATCACACTGTAGGACTTGGAATATGATGAGAAACCCTGAAAAAGTGAAAAAATGAGAAAAGTACACTGTATGAGCTGGAATATGGTGAGAAACACTGAAAAGGTCGAAAAATAAGAAAATCACAGTTGTAGGACATCAAATATGGTGAGAAACCCTGAAAAAGTCTAAAAATGAGAAAATCACACTATAGGACCTGGAATATGGTGAGAAACCCTGAAAAAGTCAATAAATGAGAAAATCACACTTTAGGACATGGAATATGGTGAGAAACCCTGAAAAAGTGAAAAAAATGAGAAAAATCACACTGTAGTACATGGAATAAGGGGAGAAAATCTCAAAAAGTCAAAAAATTAGAAAAATAATACTCTAGGACTTGGAATAAGATGAGAAACCCTGAAAAAGTAAAAAATGAGAAAATCACACTGTAGGACTTGGAATATGATGAGAAACCCTGAAAAAGTCAAAAAATGAGACAACCACACTGTTGGACCTGGAATATGGTGAGAAACCCTGAAAAAGTCGAAAAATGAGAAAATCATGCAATGTGACCTGGAAATGGTGAGAAACACTGAAAATATCTTAAAATGAGAAAATAACACTGTAGGACTTGGAATATGATAAGAAACCCTGAAAAGTCAAAAAATGAGAAAATCACACTGTAGAACTTGGAATACGGTGAGAAACCCTAAAAAGTCGAAAAATGAGAAACTCATGCACTAGGTCCCAGAATATGGTGAGAAACCCTGAAAAAGTCGAAAAATGAGAAAATCACGCACTAGGTCCTAGAATATGGTGAGAAACACTGAAAACGTCGAAAAATGAGAAAATCAAACTGTAGGACCTGTAATATGTTGAGAAACCCTGAAAAATTCGAAAAATGCTAAAACACACTCTAGGACTTGGAATATGTTGAGAAACCCTGAAAAAGTCGAAAAATGAGAAAATCACACTGTAGGACTTGGAATATGATGAGAAACCCTGAAAAAGTCGAAAAATGAGAAAATCACACTATAGGACTTGGAATAAGATGAGAAACCCTGAAAAAGTCGAAAAATGAAAAATCACACTGTAGTACCTGGAATATGTTGAGAAACCCTGAAAAAGTCTTAAAATGAGAAAATCATTCTGTAGGACCTGGAATATGGTGAGAAACCCTGAAAAATTCGAAAAATGCGAAAATCACACTCTAGAACTTAGAATATGGTGAGAAACCATGAAAAGGTAAAAAAATGAGAAATTCACGCATAAGGACCCAGAATTGGTGAGAAAACCTGAAAAAGTCGAAAAATGAGAAAATCACACTATAGGACCTGGATTATGTTGAGAAACACTGAAAAAGACTTAAAATAAGAATATCACACTGTAGGACTTCCAATATGTTGAGAAAGCCTGATAAAGTCGAAAAAGAGATAATCAAACTGTAAGACCTGGAATATGTTGAGAATCCCTGAAAAATTTGAAAAAGTGCGAAAAACACACTCTAGGACTTGGAATATGATGAGAAACCCTGAAAAAGTAAAAAAATGAGAAAATCACACTGTAGTACTTGGAATATGGTGAGAAATACTGAAAAAGTCTAAAAATGAGAAAATCACACAGTAGGACTTGGAATATGATGAGAAACCCTGAAAAAGTGAAAAAATGAGAAAAGTACACTGTATGAGCTGGAATATGGTGAGAAACACTGAAAAGGTCGAAAAATAAGAAAATCACAGTTGTAGGACATCAAATATGGTGAGAAACCCTGAAAAAGTCTAAAAATGAGAAAATCACACTATAGGACCTGGAATATGGTGAGAAACCCTGAAAAAGTCAATAAATGAGAAAATCACACTTTAGGACATGGAATATGGTGAGAAACCCTGAAAAAGTGAAAAAAATGAGAAAAATCACACTGTAGTACATGGAATAAGGGGAGAAAATCTCAAAAAGTCAAAAAATTAGAAAAATAATACTCTAGGACTTGGAATAAGATGAGAAACCCTGAAAAAGTAAAAAATGAGAAAATCACACTGTAGGACTTGGAATATGATGAGAAACCCTGAAAAAGTCAAAAAATGAGACAACCACACTGTTGGACCTGGAATATGGTGAGAAACCCTGAAAAAGTCGAAAAATGAGAAAATCATGCAATGTGACCTGGAAATGGTGAGAAACACTGAAAATATCTTAAAATGAGAAAATAACACTGTAGGACTTGGAATATGATAAGAAACCCTGAAAAGTCAAAAAATGAGAAAATCACACTGTAGAACTTGGAATACGGTGAGAAACCCTGAAAAAGTAAAAAATGAGAAAATCACACTGTAGGGCTTGGAATATGATGAGAAAACCTGAAAAAGTCAAAAAATGAGAAAACCACACTGTTGGACCTGGAATATGGTGAGAAACCCTGAAAAAGTCGAAAAATGAGAAAATCATGCTATGTGACCTGGAAATGGTGAGAAACACTGAAAATATCTTAAAATAAGAAAATAAAACTGTAGGACTTGGAATATGATAAGAAACCCTGAAAAAGTCAAAAAATGAGAAAATCACACTGTAGAACTTGGAATATGGTGAGAAACCCTGAAAAAGTCGAAAAATGAGAAAATCATGCACTAGGTCCCAGAATATGGTGAGAAACCCTGAAAAAGTCGAAAAATGAGAAAATCACGCACTAGGTCCTAGAATATGGTGAAAAACACTGAAAACGTCGAAAAATGAGAAAATCAAACTGTAGGACCTGTAATATGTTGAGAAACCCTGAAAAATTTGAAAAATGCTAAAACACACTCTAGGACTTGGAATATGGTGAGAAACCCTGAAAAAGTGAAAAAATGAGAAAAATCACACTGTAGTACATGGAATAAGGGGAGAAAATCTCAAAAAGTCGAAAAATTAGAAAAATAATACTCTAGGACTTGGAATAAGATGAGAAACCCTGAAAAAGTAAAAAATGAGAAAATCACACTGTAGGACTTGGAATATGATGAGAAACCCTGAAAAAGTCAAAAAATGAGAAAACCACACTGTTGGACCTGGAATATGGTGAGAAACCCAGAAAAAGTTGAAAAATGAGAAAATCACACTGTAGAACTTGGAATATGGTGAGAAACCCTGAAAAAGTCGAAAAATGAGAAAATCACGCACTAGGTCCTAGAATATGGTGAGAAACACTGAAAACGTCGAAAATGAGAAAATCAAACTGTAGGAACTGTAATATGTTGAGAAACCCTGAAAAATTCGAAAAATGCGAAAACACACTCTAGGACTTGGAATATGATGAGAAACTCTGAAAAAATCAAAAAATGAGAAAATCACACTGCAGTACCTGGATTATGGTGAGAAATACTGAAAAAGTCTTAAAATGAGGACATCACCCAGTAGGACCTGGAATATGGTGAGAAACCCTGAAACAGTCGAAATATAAGAAAATCAAACTTGTAGTACCTGCTATATGGTGAGAAAACCTGAAAAAGTCGAAAAATGAGAAAATCACACTCTAGGACTTGGAATATGATGAGAAACCCTGAAAAAGTCGAAAAATGAGAAAATCACACTGTAGGACTTGGAATATGGTTAGAAACCCTGAAAAAGTTTAAAAATGAGAAAATCACACTGTAAGAGTGGAATATGGTGAGAAACCCTGAAAAAGTCGAAAAATGAGAAAATCACACTCTAGGACCTGGAATATGTTGAGAAACACTGAAAAAGTCTTAAAATGAGAAAATCACACTGTAGGACTTGGGATATGGTGAGAATCCCTGATAAAGTAGAAAATTGAGAAAATCAAACTGTAGGACCTGGAATATGCTCCCTGAAAATTTGGAAAAATGCGAAAATCACACTCTAGGACTTGGAATATAATGAGAAATCCTGAATAAGTAAAAAAATGAGAGAATCACACTGTATTACCTGGAATATGGTGAGAAATACTGAAAAAGTCTAAAAATAAGAAAATCACACAGTAGGACCTGCAATATGGTGAGAAACCCTGAAACAGACAAAAAGTAAGAATATCAAACTTGTAGTACCTGCAATATGGTGAGAAACACTGAAAAATTCAAAAAATTTGAAAATCACACTCTAGGACTTGGAATATGTTGAGAATCCATGAAAAATGTCAAAAAATGAGAAAATCACAATGTATGGTGAGAAACCCTGAAAAAGTCGAAAAATAAGAAAATAAACTTGTAGGACAAACAATATGGTGAGAAACGCAGAAAAAGTCTTAAAATGAGAAAATCACATTGTAGAACTTGGAATATGGTGAGAAACCCTGAAAAAGTCGAAAAATGAGAAAATCACGCACTAGGTCCCAGAATATGGTGAGAAACACTGAAAAAATCAAAAATGAGAAATCAAACATTAGGACCTGTAATATGTTGAGAAACCCTGAAAAATTCGAAAAATGCAAAAACACACTCTAGGACTTGGAATATGATGAAAAACCCTGAAAAAATCAAAAAATGAGAAAATCACACTGTAGTACCTGGATTATGGTGAGAAACACTGAAATGTCTTAAGATGAGAAAATCACCCAGTAGGACCTGGAATATGGTGAGAAATGCTGAACCAGTGGAAAAATAAGAAAATCAAACTTGTAGTATCTGCAATATGGTGAGAAACTCTGAAAAAGTCGAAAAATGAGAAAATCACACTCTAGAACTTGGAATATGATGAGAAACCCTGATAAAGTCGAAAAATGAGAAAATCACGCAGTATGACCCAGAATATGGTAGGAAACAGAGAAAAAGTCTTAAAATGAGAAAAAAACACTGTAGGACCTGAATATGGTGATAAACCCTGAAAATGTCGAAAATGAGAAAATGACACTGTAGGACCTGGAATATGTTGAGAAAATCTGAAATATTCAAAAAATGAGAAAATGACAATGTAGGACAGGAATATGGTGAAAAAACCCTGAAAAAGTTAAAAAATGATCAAATCACACTGTAGTACCTGGAATATGGTGAGAAATACTGAAAAAGTCTAAAAGTGAGAAAATCACACAGTAGGACAGGCAATATGGTGAAAAACCCTGAAACAGTCGAAAAAAAAAAGAATATCAAACTTGTAGTACCTGCAATATAGTGAGAAACCCTGAAAAAGTCGAAAAATGAGAAAATCATGCACTAGGACCCAGAATATGGTGAGAAACACTGAAAAGGTCGAAAAATGAGTAAAATAAACTGTAGGAACTGTAATATGTTGAGAAACCCTGAAAAATTCGAAAAAAGGGGAAAACACACTCTAGGACTTGGAATATGATGAGAAACCCTGAAGAAATCAAAAAATGAGAAAATCACACTGTAGTACCTGGATTATGGTGAGAAACACTGAAAATGTCTTAAGATGAGAAAATCACCCAGTAGGACCTGGAATATGGTGAGAAATGCAGAAACAGTCGAAAAATAAGAAAATCAAACTTGTAGTACCTGCAATATGGTGAGAAACCCTGAAAGGGTCGAAAAATGAGAAAATCACACTCTAGGACTTGGAATATTGTGAGAAACACTAAAAAGTCGAAAAATGAGAAAATCACACTGTAGGACTTGGAATATGGTGAGAAACTCTGAAAAAGTAAAAAAATGAGAAAATCATGCAGGAGGACCCAGAATATGGTGAGAAACACAGAAAAAGTCTTAAACTGAGAAAAACACACAGTAGGACCTGGAATATGGTGAGAAAACCTGAAACAGTGGAAATATAAGAAAATCAAACTTGTAGTACCTGCAATATGGTGAGAAACCCTGAAAAATTCGAAAAATGAGAAAATCACACTCTAGGACTTGGAATATGATGAGAAACCCTGATAAAGTCGAAAAATGAGAAATTCACGCAGTATGACCCAGAATATGGTGAGAAACACTGAAAAGGTTGAAAAATGAGAAAATCAAACGGTAGGACCTGTAATATGTTGAGAAACCCTGAAAAATTCGAAAAATGCGAAAACACACTCTAGGAATTGGAATATGATGAGAAACACTGATAAAGTCGAAAAATGAGAAAATCACGCAGTATGACCCAGAATATGGTAGGAAACAGAGAAAAAGTATTAAAATGAGAAAAAAAAAACATTGTAGGACCTGGAATATGGTGATAAACCCTGAAAATGTCGAAAAATGAGAAAATGACAATGTAGGACAGGAATATGGTGAGAAACCCTGAAATAGTTAAAAAATGAGAAAATCATTCTGTAGGACCTGGAAAATGGTGAGAAACACTGAAAATATCAAAAAATAAGAAAATCAAACTTGTAGGACCTGCAATATGGTGAGAAACCCTGAAAAAGTCGAAAAATGAGAAAATCACACTGTAGGACTGCGATATGGTGAGAAAGCCTGATAAAGTCGAAAAAGAGATAATCAAACTGTAAGACCTGGAATATGATGAGAATCCCTGAAAAATTCGAAAAAGTGCGAAAATCACACTCTAGGATTTGGAATAAGATGAGAAACCCTGAAAAAGTAAAAAAAATGAGAAAATCACACTGTAGTACCTGGAATATGGTGAGAAATAGTGAAAAAGTCTAAATGAGAAAATCACACAGTAGGACCGGCAATATGGTGAGAAACCCTTAAACAGTCGGAAAAAAAAAGAATATCAAACTTGTAGTACCTGCAATATAGTGAGAAACCCTGAAAAAGTCGAAAAATGAGAAAAACAAACTATAGGACCTGTAATATGTTGAGAAACCCTGAAAAATTCGAAATTTGAGAAAAGCACACTGTAGGACTTGGAATATGATGAGAAACCCTGAAAAAGTCGAAAAATGAGAAAAGCACACTGTAGGACTTGGAATATGGTGAGAAACCCTGAAAAGTCTTAAAATGAGAAAATCATACTGTAGGACCTGGAAAATGGTGAGAAACACTGAAACTATCAAAAAATAAGAAAATCACACTTGTAGGACCTGCAATATGGGGAGAAACCCAGAAAAAGTCGAAAAATGAGAAAATCACACTCTAGGACTTGGAATATGATGAGAAACCCTGAAAAAGTCGAAAATGAGAAAATCACACTGTAGGACTTGGAATATGGTGAGAAACCCTGAAAAAGTAAAAAATGAGAAAATCATGCAGGAGGACCCAGAATATGGTGAGAAACACAGAAAAGTCTTAAACTGAGAAAAACACACAGTAGGACCTGGAATATGTTGAGAAACCCTGAAAAAGTCTTAAAATGAGGAAATCATTCTGTAGGACCTGGAAAATGGTGAGAAACACTGAAACTATCAAAAAATAAGAAAATCACACTTGTAGGACCTGCAATATGGTGAGAAACCCAGAAAAAGTCGAAAAATGAGAAAATCACACTCTAGGACTTGGAATATGATGAGAAACCCTGAAAAAGTCGAAAAATGAGAAAATCACACTCTAGGACTTGGAATATGATGAGAAACCCTGAAAAAGTCGAAAAATGAGAAAATCACACTGTAGGACTTGGAATATGGTGAGAAACCCTGAAAAAGTCAAAAATGAGAAAATCATGCAGGAGGACCCAGAATATGGTGAGAAACACAGAAAAAGTCTTAAACTAAGAAAAACACACAGTAGGACCTGGAATATGGTGAGAAACCCTGAAACAGTGGAAATATAAGAAAATCAAACTTGTAGTACCTGCAATATGGTGAGAAACCCTGAAAAAGCCGAAAAATGAGAAAATCACACTCTGGGACTTGGAATATGATGAGAAAACCTGATAAAGTCGAAAAATGAGAAAATCACGCAGTATGACCCAGAATCTGGTAGGAAACAGAGAAAAAGTCTTAAAATGAGAAAAAAAAACACTGTAGGACCTGGAATATGGTGATAAACCCTGAAAATGTCGAAAAATGAGAAAATGACACTGTAGGACCTGGAATATGTTGAGAAAATATGAAATATTTGAAAATTTGAAAATGACAATGTAGGACAGGAATATGGTGAGAAACCCTGAAAAAGTTAAAAAATGAGAAAATCACACTGTAGGAGTAGAATATGGTGAGAAAGTGTGAAAAGGTCGAAAAATGAGAAAATCATGCAGTAGGACCTGGAATATGGTGAGAAACCCTGAAAAAGTCTTAAAATGAGGAAATCATTCTGTAGGACCTGGAAAATGGTGAGAAACACTGAAACTATCAAAAAAAAAAAAAAAAAAGAAAATCACACTTGTAGGACCTGCAATATGGTGAGAAACCCTGAAAAAGTCGAAAAATGAGAAAATCACACTGTAGGACTTGCGATATGGTGAGAAAGCCTGATAAAGTCTAAAAAGAGATAATCAAACTATAAGACCTGGAATATGTTGAGAATCCCTGAAAAATTCGAAAAAGTGCGAAAATCACACTCTAGGACTTGGAATAAGATGAGAAACCCTGAAAAAGTAAAAAAATGAGAAAATCACACTGTAGTACCTGGAATATGGTGAGAAATACTGAAAAAGTCTAAAAATGAGAAAATCACACAGTAGGACAGGCAATATGGTGAGAAACCCTGAAAGAGTCAAAAAAAAAAAAAGAATATCAAACTTGTAGTACCTGCAATATAGTGAGAAACCCTGAAAAAGTCGAAAAATGAGAAAATTATGCACTAGGACCAAGAATATGGTGAGAAACACTGAAAAGGTCAAAAAAATGAGAGAAACAAACTGTAGGACCTGTAATATGTTGAGAAACCCTGAAAAATTCGAAATATGCGAAAACACACTCTAGGACTTGTAATATGATGAGAAACCCTGAAGAAATCAAAAAATGAGAAAATCACACTGTAGTACCTGGATTATGTTGAGAAACACTGAAAATGTCTTAAGATGAGAAAATCACCCAGTAGGACCTGGAATATGGTGAGAAATGCTGAAACAGACGAAATATAAGAATATCAAACTTGTAGTACCTGCAATATGGTGAGAAACCGTGAAAAAGTCGAAAAATGAGAAAATCACACTCTAGGACTTGGAATATGATGAGAAACCCTGAAAAAGTCGAAAAATGAGAAAATCACACTGTAGGACTTGGAATATGATGAGAAACCCTAATAAAGTCGAAAAATGAGAAAATCACGCAGTATGACCCAGAATATGGTAGGAAACAGAGAAAAAGTCTTAAAATGAGAAAAAAACACTGTAGGACCTGGAATATGGTGATAAACCCTGAAAATGTCGAAAAATGAGAAAATGACACTGTAGGACCTGGAATATGTTGAGAAAATCTGAAATATTCGAAAAATGAGAAAATGACAATGTAGGACAGGAATATGGTGAGAAACCCTGAAAAAGTTAAAAAATGAGAAAATCACACTGTAGGAGTAGAATATGGTGAGAAAGCATGAAAAGGTCGAAAAATGTGAAAATCACGCTATAGGACCTGGAATATGGTGAGAAACCCTGAAAAAGTCTTAAAATGAGAAAATCATTCTGTAGGACCTGGAAAATGGTGAGAAACACTGAAAATATCAAAAAATAAGAAAATCACACTTGTAGGACCTGCAATATGGTGAGAAACCCTGAAAAAGTAGAAAAATGAGAAAATCACACTGTAGGACTTGCGATATGGTGAGAAAGCCTGATAAAGTCGAAAAAGAGATAATCAAACTGTAAGACCTGGAATATGTTGAGAATCCCTGAAAAATTCGAAAAAGTGCGAAAATCACACTCTAGGATTTGGAATAAGATGAGAAACCCTGAAAAAGTAAAAAATGAGAAAATCACACTGTAGTACCTGGAATATGGTGAGAAATACTGAAAAAGTCTAAAAATGAGAAAATCACTAAGTATGACAGGCAATATGGTGAGAAACACTGAAAGAGTCGAAAAAAAAAGGAATATCAAACTTGTAGTACCTGCAATATAGTGAGAAACCCTGAAAAAGTTGAAAAATGAGAAAATCACATTGTAGGACTTGGAATATGATAAGAATCCCTGAAAAAGTCAAAAATGAGAAAATCACACTGTAGAACTTGGAATATGGTGAGAAACCCTGAAAAAGTCGAAAAATGAGAAAATCACGCACTAGGTCCCAGAATATGGTGAGAAACCCTGAAAAAGTCGAAAAATGAGAAAATCATGCACTAGGTCCCAGAATATGGTGAGAAACACTGAAAAGGTCGAAAAATGAGAAACACAAACGGTAGGACCTGTAATATGTTGAGAACCCCTGAAAAATTCGAAAAATGCGAAAACACACTCTAGGACTTGGAATATGATGAGAAACCCTGAAGAAATCAAAAAATGAGAAAATCACACTGTAGTACCTGGATTATGGTGAGAAACACTGAAAATGTCTTAAGATGAGAAAATCACCCAGTAGGACCTGGAATATGGTGAGAAATGCTGAACCCGTGGAAAAATAAGAAAATCAAACTTGTAGTATCTGCAATATGGTGAGAAACCCTGAAAAAGTCGAAAAATGAGAAAATCACACTCTAGAACTTGGAATATGATAAGAAACCCTGATAAAGTCGAAAAATGAGAAAATCACGCAGTATGACCCAGAATATGGTAGGAAACAGAGAAAAAGTCTTAAAATGAGAAAAAAACACTGTAGGACCTGAATATGGTGATAAACCCTGAAAATGTCGAAAAATGAGAAAATGACACTGTAGGACCTGGAATATGTTGAGAAAATCTGAAATATTCAAAAAATGAGAAAATGACAATGTAGGACAGGAATATGGTGAGAAACCCTGAAAAAGTTAAAAAATGATCAAATCACACTGTAGGAGTAGAATATGGTGAGAAAGCGTGAAAAGGTCGAAAAATGAGAAAATCAAGCAGTAGGACCTGGAATATGGTGAGAAACCCTGAAAAAGTCTTAAAATGAGAAAATCATTCTGTAGGACCTGGAAAATGGTGAGAAACACTGAAAATATCAAAAAATAAGAAAATCACACTTGTAGGACCTGCAATATGGTGAGAAACCCTGAAAAAGTCGAAAAATGAGAAAATCACACTGTAGGACTGCAATATGGTGAGAAAGCCTGATAAAGTCGAAAAAGAGATAATCAAACTGTAAGACCTGGAATATGTTGAGAATCCCTGAAAAATTCGAAAAAGTGCGAAAATCACACTCTAGGACTTGGAATAAGATGAGAAACCCTGAAAAAGTAAAAAAAATGAGAAAATCACACTGTAGTACCTGGAATATGGTGAGAAATAGTGAAAAAGTCTAAAAATGAGAAAATCACACAGTAGGACCGGCAATATGGTGAGAAACCCTGAAACAGTCGGAAAAAAAAAGAATATCAAACTTGTAGTACCTGCAATATAGTGAGAAACCCTGAAAAAGTCGAAAAATGAGAAAAACAAACTAAAGGACCTGTAATATGTTGAGAAACCCTGAAAAATTCGAAATATGAGAAAAGCACACTGTAGGACTTGGAATATGATGAGAAACCCTGAAAAAGTCGAAAAATGAGAAAAGCACACTGTAGGACTTGGAATATGGTGAGAAACCCTGAAAAAGTCAAAAATGAGAAAATCATGCAGGAGGACCCAGAGTATGGTGAGAAACACAGAAAAAGTCTTAAACTGAGAAAAACACACAGTAGGACCAGGAATATGGTGAGAAACCCTGAAAAAGTCTTAAAATGAGAAAATCATTCTGTAGGACCTGGAAAATGGTGAGAAACACTGAAACTATCAAAAAAAAGAAAATCACACTTGTAGGACCTGCATTATTATGAGAAACCCAGAAAAATTCGAAAAATGAGAAAATCACACTCTAGGACTTGGAATATGATGAGAAACCCTGAAAAAGTCGAAAAATGAGAAAATCACACTGTAGGACTTGGAATATGGTGAGAAACCCTGAAAAAGTCAAAAATGAGAAAATCATGCAGGAGGATCCAGAATATGGTGAGAAACACAGAAAAAGTCTTAAACTGAGAAAAACACACAGTAGGACCTGGAATATGGTGAGAAAATATGAAATATTCGAAAATTTGAAAATGACAATGTAGGACAGGAATATGGTGAGAAACCCTGAAAAAGTTAAAAAATGAGAAAATCACACTGTAGGAGTAGAATATGGTGAGAAAGTGTGAAAAGGTCGAAAAATGAGAAAATCACGCAGTAGGACCTGGAATAGGTGAGAAACCCTGAAAAAGTCTTAAAATGAGGAAATCATTCTGTAGGACCTGGAAAATGGTGAGAAACACTGAAACTATAAAAAAAAAGAAAATCACACTTGTAGGACCTGCAATATGGTGAGAAACCCTGAAAAGTCGAAAAATGAGAAAATCACACTGTAGGACTTACGATATGGTGAGAAAGCCTGATAAAGTCTAAAAAGAGATAATCAAACTATAAGACCTGGAATATGTTGAGAATCCCTGAAAAAGTCGAAAAAGTGCGAAAATCACACTCTAGGACTTGGAATAAGATGAGAAACCCTGAAAAAGTAAAAAAATGAGAAAATCACACTGTAGTACCTGGAATATGGTGAGAAATACTGAAAAAGTCTAAAAATGAGAAAATCACACAGTAGGACAAGCAATATGGTGAGAAACCCTGAAAGAGTCGAAAAAAAAAAAAGAATATCAAACTTGTAGTACCTGCAATATAGTGAGAAACCCTGAAAAAGTCGAAAAATGAGAAAATTATGCACTAGGACCAAGAATATGGTGAGAAACACTGAAAAGGTCAAAAAATGAGAAAAACAAACTGTAGGACCTGTAATATGTTGAGAAACCCTGAAAAATTCGAAATATGCGAAAACACACTCTAGGACTT
>NW_028228122.1:0-33973 GCF_978045245.1 Mus caroli | reverse complement strand
ATATAAGAAACGCACAGTGTAGTACATAGTATATGAGTGAGTTGCACTGAAAAACTTAGAATTTACCTGAAAAAGCATTAAGAAACGCACAGTGTAGTACATAGTATATGAGTGAGTTGCACTGAAAAACTTAGAATATAAGAAACGCACAGTGTAGTACATAGTATATGAGTGAGTTGCACTGAAAAACTTAGAATATAAGAAACGCACAGTGTAGTACATAGTATATGAGTGAGTTGCACTGAAAAACTTAGAATATAAGAAACGCACAGTGTAGTACATAGTATATGAGTGAGTTGCACTGAAAAACTTAGAATATAAGAAACGCACAGTGTAGTACATAGTATATGAGTGAGTTGCACTGAAAAACTTAGAATATAAGAAACGCACAGTGTAGTACATAGTATATGAGTGAGTTGCACTGAAAAACTTAGAATATAAGAAACGCACAGTGTAGTACATAGTATATGAGTGAGTTGCACTGAAAAACTTAGAATATAAGAAACGCACAGTGTAGTACATAGTATATGAGTGAGTTGCACTGAAAAACTTAGAATATAAGAAACGCACAGTGTAGTACATAGTATATGAGTGAGTTGCACTGAAAAACTTAGAATATAAGAAACGCACAGTGTAGTACATAGTATATGAGTGAGTTGCACTGAAAAACTTAGAATATAAGAAACGCACAGTGTAGTACATAGTATATGAGTGAGTTGCACTGAAAAACTTAGAATATAAGAAACGCACAGTGTAGTACATAGTATATGAGTGAGTTGCACTGAAAAACTTAGAATATAAGAAACGCACAGTGTAGTACATAGTATATGAGTGAGTTGCACTGAAAAACTTAGAATATAAGAAACGCACAGTGTAGTACATAGTATATGAGTGAGTTGCACTGAAAAACTTAGAATATAAGAAACGCACAGTGTAGTACATAGTATATGAGTGAGTTGCACTGAAAAACTTAGAATATAAGAAACGCACAGTGTAGTACATAGTATATGAGTGAGTTGCACTGAAAAACTTAGAATATAAGAAACGCACAGTGTAGTACATAGTATATGAGTGAGTTGCACTGAAAAACTTAGAATATAAGAAACGCACAGTGTAGTACATAGTATATGAGTGAGTTGCACTGAAAAACTTAGAATATAAGAAACGCACAGTGTAGTACATAGTATATGAGTGAGTTGCACTGAAAAACTTAGAATATAAGAAACGCACAGTGTAGTACATAGTATATGAGTGAGTTGCACTGAAAAACTTAGAATATAAGAAACGCACAGTGTAGTACATAGTATATGAGTGAGTTGCACTGAAAAACTTAGAATATAAGAAACGCACAGTGTAGTACATAGTATATGAGTGAGTTGCACTGAAAAACTTAGAATATAAGAAACGCACAGTGTAGTACATAGTATATGAGTGAGTTGCACTGAAAAACTTAGAATATAAGAAACGCACAGTGTAGTACATAGTATATGAGTGAGTTGCACTGAAAAACTTAGAATATAAGAAACGCACAGTGTAGTACATAGTATATGAGTGAGTTGCACTGAAAAACTTAGAATATAAGAAACGCACAGTGTAGTACATAGTATATGAGTGAGTTGCACTGAAAAACTTAGATAGAAGAAACGATAACGAAACGCACAGTGTAGTACATAGTATATGAGTGAGTTGCACTGAAAAACTTAGAATATAAGAAACGCACAGTGTAGTACATAGTATATGAGTGAGTTGCACTGAAAAACTTAGAATATAAGAAACGCACAGTGTAGTACATAGTATATGAGTGAGTTGCACTGAAAAACTTAGAATATAAGAAACGCACAGTGTAGTACATAGTATATGAGTGAGTTGCACTGAAAAACTTAGAATATAAGAAACGCACAGTGTAGTACATAGTATATGAGTGAGTTGCACTGAAAAACTTAGAATATAAGAAACGCACAGTGTAGTACATAGTATATGAGTGAGTTGCACTGAAAAACTTAGAATATAAGAAACGCACAGTGTAGTACATAGTATATGAGTGAGTTGCACTGAAAAACTTAGAATATAAGAAACGCACAGTGTAGTACATAGTATATGAGTGAGTTGCACTGAAAAACTTAGAATATAAGAAACGCACAGTGTAGTACATAGTATATGAGTGAGTTGCACTGAAAAACTTAGAATATAAGAAACGCACAGTGTAGTACATAGTATATGAGTGAGTTGCACTGAAAAACTTAGAATATAAGAAACGCACAGTGTAGTACATAGTATATGAGTGAGTTGCACTGAAAAACTTAGAATATAAGAAACGCACAGTGTAGTACATAGTATATGAGTGAGTTGCACTGAAAAACTTAGAATATAAGAAACGCACAGTGTAGTACATAGTATATGAGTGAGTTGCACTGAAAAACTTAGAATATAAGAAACGCACAGTGTAGTACATAGTATATGAGTGAGTTGCACTGAAAAACTTAGAATATAAGAAACGCACAGTGTAGTACATAGTATATGAGTGAGTTGCACTGAAAAACTTAGAATATAAGAAACGCACAGTGTAGTACATAGTATATGAGTGAGTTGCACTGAAAAACTTAGAATATAAGAAACGCACAGTGTAGTACATAGTATATGAGTGAGTTGCACTGAAAAACTTAGAATATAAGAAACGCACAGTGTAGTACATAGTATATGAGTGAGTTGCACTGAAAAACTTAGAATATAAGAAACGCACAGTGTAGTACATAGTATATGAGTGAGTTGCACTGAAAAACTTAGAATATAAGAAACGCACAGTGTAGTACATAGTATATGAGTGAGTTGCACTGAAAAACTTAGAATATAAGAAACGCACAGTGTAGTACATAGTATATGAGTGAGTTGCACTGAAAAACTTAGAATATAAGAAACGCACAGTGTAGTACATAGTATATGAGTGAGTTGCACTGAAAAACTTAGAATATAAGAAACGCACAGTGTAGTACATAGTATATGAGTGAGTTGCACTGAAAAACTTAGAATATAAGAAACGCACAGTGTAGTACATAGTATATGAGTGAGTTGCACTGAAAAACTTAGAATATAAGAAACGCACAGTGTAGTACATAGTATATGAGTGAGTTGCACTGAAAAACTTAGAATATAAGAAACGCACAGTGTAGTACATAGTATATGAGTGAGTTGCACTGAAAAACTTAGAATATAAGAAACGCACAGTGTAGTACATAGTATATGAGTGAGTTGCACTGAAAAACTTAGAATATAAGAAACGCACAGTGTAGTACATAGTATATGAGTGAGTTGCACTGAAAAACTTAGAATATAAGAAACGCACAGTGTAGTACATAGTATATGAGTGAGTTGCACTGAAAAACTTAGAATATAAGAAACGCACAGTGTAGTACATAGTATATGAGTGAGTTGCACTGAAAAACTTAGAATATAAGAAACGCACAGTGTAGTACATAGTATATGAGTGAGTTGCACTGAAAAACTTAGAATATAAGAAACGCACAGTGTAGTACATAGTATATGAGTGAGTTGCACTGAAAAACTTAGAATATAAGAAACGCACAGTGTAGTACATAGTATATGAGTGAGTTGCACTGAAAAACTTAGAATATAAGAAACGCACAGTGTAGTACATAGTATATGAGTGAGTTGCACTGAAAAACTTAGAATATAAGAAACGCACAGTGTAGTACATAGTATATGAGTGAGTTGCACTGAAAAACTTAGAATATAAGAAACGCACAGTGTAGTACATAGTATATGAGTGAGTTGCACTGAAAAACTTAGAATATAAGAAACGCACAGTGTAGTACATAGTATATGAGTGAGTTGCACTGAAAAACTTAGAATATAAGAAACGCACAGTGTAGTACATAGTATATGAGTGAGTTGCACTGAAAAACTTAGAATATAAGAAACGCACAGTGTAGTACATAGTATATGAGTGAGTTGCACTGAAAAACTTAGAATATAAGAAACGCACAGTGTAGTACATAGTATATGAGTGAGTTGCACTGAAAAACTTAGAATATAAGAAACGCACAGTGTAGTACATAGTATATGAGTGAGTTGCACTGAAAAACTTAGAATATAAGAAACGCACAGTGTAGTACATAGTATATGAGTGAGTTGCACTGAAAAACTTAGAATATAAGAAACGCACAGTGTAGTACATAGTATATGAGTGAGTTGCACTGAAAAACTTAGAATATAAGAAACGCACAGTGTAGTACATAGTATATGAGTGAGTTGCACTGAAAAACTTAGAATATAAGAAACGCACAGTGTAGTACATAGTATATGAGTGAGTTGCACTGAAAAAACTTAGAATATAAGAAACGCACAGTGTAGTACATAGTATATGAGTGAGTTGCACTGAAAAACTTAGAATATAAGAAACGCACAGTGTAGTACATAGTATATGAGTGAGTTGCACTGAAAAACTTAGAATATAAGAAACGCACAGTGTAGTACATAGTATATGAGTGAGTTGCACTGAAAAACTTAGAATATAAGAAACGCACAGTGTAGTACATAGTATATGAGTGAGTTGCACTGAAAAACTTAGAATATAAGAAACGCACAGTGTAGTACATAGTATATGAGTGAGTTGCACTGAAAAACTTAGAATATAAGAAACGCACAGTGTAGTACATAGTATATGAGTGAGTTGCACTGAAAAACTTAGAATATAAGAAACGCACAGTGTAGTACATAGTATATGAGTGAGTTGCACTCAAAAACTTAGAATATAAGAAACGCACAGTGTAGTACATAGTATATGAGTGAGTTGCACTGAAAAACTTAGAATATAAGAAACGCACAGTGTAGTACATAGTATATGAGTGAGTTGCACTGAAAAACTTAGAATATAAGAAACGCACAGTGTAGTACATAGTATATGAGTGAGTTGCACTGAAAAACTTAGAATATAAGAAACGCACAGTGTAGTACATAGTATATGAGTGAGTTGCACTGAAAAACTTAGAATATAAGAAACGCACAGTGTAGTACATAGTATATGAGTGAGTTGCACTGAAAAACTTAGATTTACTGAAAAACCCGATACACGAAATGCACAGTGTAGTACATAGTATATGAGTGAGTTGCACTGAAAAACTTAGAATATAAGAAACGCACAGTGTAGTACATAGTATATGAGTGAGTTGCACTGAAAAACTTAGAATATAAGAAACGCACAGTGTAGTACATAGTATATGAGTGAGTTGCACTGAAAAACTTAGAATATAAGAAACGCACAGTGTAGTACATAGTATATGAGTGAGTTGCACTGAAAAACTTAGAATATAAGAAACGCACAGTGTAGTACATAGTATATGAGTGAGTTGCACTGAAAAACTTAGAATATAAGAAACGCACAGTGTAGTACATAGTATATGAGTGAATTGCACTGAAAAACTTAGAATATAAGAAACGCACAGTGTAGTACATAGTATATGAGTGAGTTGCACTGAAAAACTTAGAATATAAGAAACGCACAGTGTAGTACATAGTATATGAGTGAGTTGCACTGAAAAACTTAGAATATAAGAAACGCACAGTGTAGTACATAGTATATGAGTGAGTTTCATTGAAAAACTTAGAATATTAAGAAACGCACAGTGTAGTACATAGTATATGAGTGAGTTGCACTGAAAAACTTAGAATATAAGAAACGCACAGTGTAGTACATAGTATATGAGTGAGTTGCACTGAAAAACTTAGAATATAAGAAACGCACAGTGTAGTACATAGTATATGAGTGAGTTGCACTGAAAAACTTAGAATATAAGAAACGCACAGTGTAGTACATAGTATATGAGTGAGTTGCACTCAAAAACTTAGAATATAAGAAACGCACAGTGTAGTACATAGTATATGAGTGAGTTGCACTGAAAAACTTAGAATATAAGAAACGCACAGTGTAGTACATAGTATATGAGTGAGTTGCACTGAAAAACTTAGAATATAAGAAACGCACAGTGTAGTACATAGTATATGAGTGAGTTGCACTGAAAAACTTAGAATTTACTGAAAAACCGCATACGAAATGCAGTGTAGTACATAGTATATGAGTGAGTTGCACTGAAAAACTTAGAATATAAGAAACGCACAGTGTAGTACATAGTATATGAGTGAGTTGCACTGAAAAACTTAGAATATAAGAAACGCACAGTGTAGTACATAGTATATGAGTGAGTTGCACTGAAAAACTTAGAATATAAGAAACGCACAGTGTAGTACATAGTATATGAGTGAGTTGCACTGAAAAACTTAGAATATAAGAAACGCACAGTGTAGTACATAGTATATGAGTGAGTTGCACTGAAAAAACTTAGAATATAAGAAACGCACAGTGTAGTACATAGTATATGAGTGAGTTGCACTGAAAAACTTAGAATATAAGAAACGCACAGTGTAGTACATAGTATATGAGTGAGTTGCACTGAAAAACTTAGAATATAAGAAACGCACAGTGTAGTACATAGTATATGAGTGAGTTGCACTGAAAAACTTAGAATATAAGAAACGCACAGTGTAGTACATAGTATATGAGTGAGTTGCACTGAAAAACTTAGAATATAAGAAACGCACAGTGTAGTACATAGTATATGAGTGAGTTGCACTGAAAAACTTAGAATATAAGAAACGCACAGTGTAGTACATAGTATATGAGTGAGTTGCACTGAAAAACTTAGAATATAAGAAACGCACAGTGTAGTACATAGTATATGAGTGAGTTGCACTGAAAAACTTAGAATATAAGAAACGCACAGTGTAGTACATAGTATATGAGTGAGTTGCACTGAAAAACTTAGAATATAAGAAACGCACAGTGTAGTACATAGTATATGAGTGAGTTGCACTCAAAAACTTAGAATATAAGAAACGCACAGTGTAGTACATAGTATATGAGTGAGTTGCACTGAAAAACTTAGAATATAAGAAACGCACAGTGTAGTACATAGTATATGAGTGAGTTGCACTGAAAAACTTAGAATATAAGAAACGCACAGTGTAGTACATAGTATATGAGTGAGTTGCACTGAAAAACTTAGAATATAAGAAACGCACAGTGTAGTACATAGTATATGAGTGAGTTGCACTGAAAAACTTAGAATATAAGAAACGCACAGTGTAGTACATAGTATATGAGTGAGTTGCACTGAAAAACTTAGAATATAAGAAACGCACAGTGTAGTACATAGTATATGAGTGAGTTGCACTGAAAAACTTAGAATATAAGAAACGCACAGTGTAGTACATAGTATATGAGTGAGTTGCACTGAAAAACTTAGAATATAAGAAACGCACAGTGTAGTACATAGTATATGAGTGAGTTGCACTGAAAAACTTAGAATATAAGAAACGCACAGTGTAGTACATAGTATATGAGTGAGTTGCACTGAAAAACTTAGAATATAAGAAACGCACAGTGTAGTACATAGTATATGAGTGAGTTGCACTGAAAAACTTAGAATATAAGAAACGCACAGTGTAGTACATAGTATATGAGTGAGTTGCACTGAAAAACTTAGAATATAAGAAACGCACAGTGTAGTACATAGTATATGAGTGAGTTGCACTGAAAAACTTAGAATATAAGAAACGCACAGTGTAGTACATAGTATATGAGTGAGTTGCACTGAAAAACTTAGAATATAAGAAACGCACAGTGTAGTACATAGTATATGAGTGAGTTGCACTGAAAAACTTAGAATATAAGAAACGCACAGTGTAGTACATAGTATATGAGTTGCACTGAAAAACTTAGAATTTACTGAAAAAACCCCGCATTACACGAAATGCAGAGTGTAGTACATAGTATATGAGTGAGTTGCACTGAAAAACTTAGAATATAAGAAACCGCACAGTGTAGTACATAGTATATGAGTGAGTTGCACTGAAAAACTTAGAATATAAGAAACGCACAGTGTAGTACATAGTATATGAGTGAGTTGCACTGAAAAACTTAGAATATAAGAAACGCACAGTGTAGTACATAGTATATGAGTGAGTTGCACTCAAAAACTTAGAATATAAGAAACGCACAGTGTAGTACATAGTATATGAGTGAGTTGCACTCAAAAACTTAGAATATAAGAAACGCACAGTGTAGTACATAGTATATGAGTGAGTTGCACTGAAAAACTTAGAATATAAGAAACGCACAGTGTAGTACATAGTATATGAGTGAGTTGCACTGAAAAACTTAGAATATAAGAAACGCACAGTGTAGTACATAGTATATGAGTGAGTTGCACTGAAAAACTTAGAATATAAGAAACGCACAGTGTAGTACATAGTATATGAGTGAGTTGCACTGAAAAACTTAGAATATAAGAAACGCACAGTGTAGTACATAGTATATGAGTGAGTTGCACTGAAAAACTTAGAATTTACTGAAAAACCCGCATTACACGAAATGCACAGTGTAGTACATAGTATATGAGTGAGTTGCACTGAAAAACTTAGAATATAAGAAACGCACAGTGTAGTACATAGTATATGAGTGAGTTGCACTGAAAAACTTAGAATATAAGAAACGCACAGTGTAGTACATAGTATATGAGTGAGTTGCACTGAAAAACTTAGAATATAAGAAACGCACAGTGTAGTACATAGTATATGAGTGAGTTGCACTGAAAAACTTAGAATATAAGAAACGCACAGTGTAGTACATAGTATATGAGTGAGTTGCACTCAAAAACTTAGAATATAAGAAACGCACAGTGTAGTACATAGTATATGAGTGAGTTGCACTGAAAAACTTAGAATATAAGAAACGCACAGTGTAGTACATAGTATATGAGTGAGTTGCACTCAAAAACTTAGAATATAAGAAACGCACAGTGTAGTACATAGTATATGAGTGAGTTGCACTCAAAAACTTAGAATATAAGAAACACACAGTGTAGTACATAGTATATGAGTGAGTTGCACTGAAAAACTTAGAATATAAGAAACGCACAGTGTAGTACATAGTATATGAGTGAGTTGCACTGAAAAACTTAGAATATAAGAAACGCACAGTGTAGTACATAGTATATGAGTGAGTTGCACTGAAAAACTTAGAATATAAGAAACGCACAGTGTAGTACATAGTATATGAGTGAGTTGCACTGAAAAACTTAGAATATAAGAAACGCACAGTGTAGTACATAGTATATGAGTGAGTTGCACTGAAAAACTTAGAATATAAGAAACGCACAGTGTAGTACATAGTATATGAGTGAGTTGCACTGAAAAACTTAGAATATAAGAAACGCACAGTGTAGTACATAGTATATGAGTGAGTTGCACTGAAAAACTTAGAATATAAGAAACGCACAGTGTAGTACATAGTATATGATTGAGTTGCACTGAAAAACTTAGAATATAAGAAACGCACAGTGTAGTACATAGTATATGAGTGAGTTGCACTGAAAAACTTAGAATATAAGAAACGCACAGTGTAGTACATAGTATATGAGTGAGTTGCACTGAAAAACTTAGAATATAAGAAACGCACAGTGTAGTACATAGTATATGAGTGAGTTGCACTGAAAAACTTAGAATATAAGAAACGCACAGTGTAGTACATAGTATATGAGTGAGTTGCACTGAAAAACTTAGAATATAAGAAACGCACAGTGTAGTACATAGTATATGAGTGAGTTGCACTGAAAAACTTAGAATTTACTGAAAAACCCGCATTACACGAAATGCACAGTGTAGTACATAGTATATGAGTGAGTTGCACTGAAAAACTTAGAATATAAGAAACGCACAGTGTAGTACATAGTATATGAGTGAGTTGCACTGAAAAACTTAGAATATAAGAAACGCACAGTGTAGTACATAGTATATGAGTGAGTTGCACTGAAAAACTTAGAATATAAGAAACGCACAGTGTAGTACATAGTATATGAGTGAGTTGCACTGAAAAACTTAGAATATAAGAAACGCACAGTGTAGTACATAGTATATGAGTGAGTTGCACTCAAAAACTTAGAATATAAGAAACGCACAGTGTAGTACATAGTATATGAGTGAGTTGCACTCAAAAACTTAGAATATAAGAAACGCACAGTGTAGTACATAGTATATGAGTGAGTTGCACTCAAAAACTTAGAATATAAGAAACGCACAGTGTAGTACATAGTATATGAGTGAGTTGCACTCAAAAACTTAGAATATAAGAAACGCACAGTGTAGTACATAGTATATGAGTGAGTTGCACTCAAAAACTTAGAATATAAGAAACGCACAGTGTAGTACATAGTATATGAGTGAGTTGCACTGAAAAACTTAGAATATAAGAAACGCACAGTGTAGTACATAGTATATGAGTGAGTTGCACTGAAAAACTTAGAATATAAGAAACGCACAGTGTAGTACATAGTATATGAGTGAGTTGCACTGAAAAACTTAGAATATAAGAAACGCACAGTGTAGTACATAGTATATGAGTGAGTTGCACTGAAAAACTTAGAATATAAGAAACGCACAGTGTAGTACATAGTATATGAGTGAGTTGCACTGAAAAACTTAGAATATAAGAAACGCACAGTGTAGTACATAGTATATGAGTGAGTTGCACTGAAAAACTTAGAATATAAGAAACGCACAGTGTAGTACATAGTATATGAGTGAGTTGCACTGAAAAACTTAGAATATAAGAAACGCACAGTGTAGTACATAGTATATGAGTGAGTTTCATTGAAAAACTTAGAATATAAGAAACGCACAGTGTAGTACATAGTATATGAGTGAGTTGCACTGAAAAACTTAGAATATAAGAAACGCACAGTGTAGTACATAGTATATGAGTGAGTTGCACTGAAAAACTTAGAATATAAGAAACGCACAGTGTAGTACATAGTATATGAGTGAGTTGCACTGAAAAACTTAGAATATAAGAAACGCACAGTGTAGTACATAGTATATGAGTGAGTTGCACTCAAAAACTTAGAATATAAGAAACGCACAGTGTAGTACATAGTATATGAGTGAGTTGCACTCAAAAACTTAGAATATAAGAAACGCACAGTGTAGTACATAGTATATGAGTGAGTTGCACTGAAAAACTTAGAATATAAGAAACGCACAGTGTAGTAAATAGTATATGAGTGAGTTGCACTGAAAAACTTAGAATATAAGAAACGCACAGTGTAGTACATAGTATATGAGTGAGTTGCACTGAAAAACTTAGCATATAAGAAACGCACAGTGTAGTACATAGTATATGAGTGAGTTGCACTGAAAAACTTAGAATATAAGAAACGCACAGTGTAGTACATAGTATATGAGTGAGTTGCACTGAAAAACTTAGAATATAAGAAACGCACAGTGTAGTACATAGTATATGAGTGAGTTGCACTGAAAAACTTAGAATATAAGAAACGCACAGTGTAGTACATAGTATATGAGTGAGTTGCACTGAAAAACTTAGAATATAAGAAACGCACAGTGTAGTACATAGTATATGAGTGAGTTGCACTGAAAAACTTAGAATATAAGAAACGCACAGTGTAGTACATAGTATATGAGTGAGTTGCACTGAAAAACTTAGAATATAAGAAACGCACAGTGTAGTACATAGTATATGAGTGAGTTGCACTGAAAAACTTAGAATATAAGAAACGCACAGTGTAGTACATAGTATATGAGTGAGTTGCACTGAAAAACTTAGAATATAAGAAACGCACAGTGTAGTACATAGTATATGAGTGAGTTGCACTGAAAAACTTAGAATATAAGAAACGCACAGTGTAGTACATAGTATATGAGTGAGTTGCACTGAAAAACTTAGAATATAAGAAACGCACAGTGTAGTACATAGTATATGAGTGAGTTGCACTGAAAAACTTAGAATATAAGAAACGCACAGTGTAGTACATAGTATATGAGTGAGTTGCACTGAAAAACTTAGAATTTACTGAAAAACCCGCATTACACGAAATGCAGAGTGTAGTACATAGTATATGAGTGAGTTGCACTGAAAAACTTAGAATATAAGAAACGCACAGTGTAGTACATAGTATATGAGTGAGTTGCACTGAAAAACTTAGAATATAAGAAACGCACAGTGTAGTACATA
This sequence comes from Mus caroli, assembly GCF_978045245.1. Lineage (NCBI taxonomy): Eukaryota > Metazoa > Chordata > Mammalia > Rodentia > Muridae > Mus > Mus caroli. The sequence continues at coordinate 21,873 of NW_028228122.1, read as the reverse complement.
GTATATGAGTGAGTTGCACTGAAAAACTTAGAATATAAGAAACGCACAGTGTAGTACATAGTATATGAGTGAGTTGCACTGAAAAACTTAGAATATAAGAAACGCACAGTGTAGTACATAGTATATGAGTGAGTTGCACTGAAAAACTTAGAATATAAGAAACGCACAGTGTAGTACATAGTATATGAGTGAGTTGCACTGAAAAACTTAGAATATAAGAAACGCACAGTGTAGTACATAGTATATGAGTGAGTTGCACTGAAAAACTTAGAATATAAGAAACGCACAGTGTAGTACATAGTATATGAGTGAGTTGCACTGAAAAACTTAGAATATAAGAAACGCACAGTGTAGTACATAGTATATGAGTGAGTTGCACTGAAAAACTTAGAATTTAGAGAAATGCGCAGTGTAGTACATAGTATATGAGTGAGTTGCACTGAAAAACTTAGAATATAAGAAACGCACAGTGTAGTACATAGTATATGAGTGAGTTGCACTGAAAAACTTAGAATTTACTGAAAAACCCGCATTACACGAAATGCACTGTGTAGTACATAGTATATGAGTGAGTTGCACTGAAAAACTTAGAATATAAGAAACGCACAGTGTAGTACATAGTATATGAGTGAGTTGCACTGAAAAACTTAGAATATAAGAAACGCACAGTGTAGTACATAGTATATGAGTGAGTTGCACTGAAAAACTTAGAATATAAGAAACGCACAGTGTAGTACATTGTATATGAGTGAGTTGCACTGAAAAACTTAGAATTTAAGAAACGCACAGTGTAGTACATAGTATATGAGTGAGTTGCACTGAAAAACTTAGAATATAAGAAACGCACAGTGTAGTACATAGTATATGAGTGAGTTGCACTGAAAAACTTAGAATATAAGAAACGCACAGTGTAGTACATAGTATATGAGTGAGTTGCACTGAAAAACTTAGAATATAAGAAACGCACAGTGTAGTACATTGTATATGAGTGAGTTGCACTGAAAAACTTAGAATTTAAGAAACGCACAGTGTAGTACATAGTATATGAGTGAGTTGCACTGAAAAACTTAGAATATAAGAAACGCACAGTGTAGTACATAGTATATGAGTGAGTTGCACTGAAAAACTTAGAATATAAGAAACGCACAGTGTAGTACATAGTATATGAGTGAGTTGCACTGAAAAACTTAGAATTTAGAGAAACGCACAGTGTAGTACATAGTATATGAGTGAGTTGCACTGAAAAACTTAGAATATAAGAAACGCACAGTGTAGTACATAGTATATGAGTGAGTTGCACTGAAAAACTTAGAATATAAGAAACGCACAGTGTAGTACATAGTATATGAGTGAGTTGCACTGAAAAACTTAGAATATAAGAAACGCACAGTGTAGTACATAGTATATGAGTGAGTTGCACTGAAAAACTTAGAATATAAGAAACGCACAGTGTAGTACATAGTATATGAGTGAGTTTCACTGAAAAACTTAGAATATAAGAAACGCACAGTGTAGTACATAGTATATGAGTGAGTTGCACTGAAAAACTTAGAATATAAGAAACGCACAGTGTAGTACATAGTATATGAGTGAGTTGCACTGAAAAACTTAGAATTTAGAGAAACGCACAGTGTAGTACATAGTATATGAGTGAGTTGCACTGAAAAACTTAGAATATAAGAAACGCACAGTGTAGTACATAGTATATGAGTGAGTTGCACTGAAAAACTTAGAATATAAGAAACGCACAGTGTAGTACATAGTATATGAGTGAGTTGCACTGAAAAACTTAGAATATAAGAAACGCACAGTGTAGTACATAGTATATGAGTGAGTTGCACTGAAAAACTTAGAATATAAGAAACGCACAGTGTAGTACATAGTATATGAGTGAGTTGCACTGAAAAACTTAGAATATAAGAAACGCACAGTGTAGTACATAGTATATGAGTGAGTTGCACTGAAAAACTTAGAATATAAGAAACGCACAGTGTAGTACATAGTATATGAGTGAGTTGCACTGAAAAACTTAGAATATAAGAAACGCACAGTGTAGTACATAGTATATGAGTGAGTTGCACTGAAAAACTTAGAATATAAGAAACGCACAGTGTAGTACATAGTATATGAGTGAGTTGCACTGAAAAACTTAGAATATAAGAAACGCACAGTGTAGTACATAGTATATGAGTGAGTTGCACTGAAAAACTTAGAATTTAGAGAAACGCACAGTGTAGTACATAGTATATGAGTGAGTTGCACTGAAAAACTTCGAATTTAGAGAAACGCACAGTGTAGTACATAGTATATGAGTGAGTTGCACTGAAAAACTTAGAATATAAGAAACGCACAGTGTAGTACATAGTATATGAGTGAGTTGCACTGAAAAACTTAGAATATAAGAAACGCACAGTGTAGTACATTGTATATGAGTGAGTTGCACTGATAAACTTAGAATTTAAGAAACGCACAGTGTAGTACATAGTATATGAGTGAGTTGCACTGAAAAACTTAGAATATAAGAAACGCACAGTGTAGTACATAGTATATGAGTGAGTTGCACTGAAAAACTTAGAATATAAGAAACGCACAGTGTAGTACATAGTATATGAGTGAGTTGCACTGAAAAACTTAGAATATAAGAAACGCACAGTGTAGTACATAGTATATGAGTGAGTTGCACTCAAAAACTTAGAATATAAGAAACGCACAGTGTAGTACATAGTATATGAGTGAGTTGCACTGAAAAACTTAGAATATAAGAAACGCACAGTGTAGTACATAGTATATGAGTGAGTTGCACTGAAAAACTTAGAATATAAGAAACGCACAGTGTAGTACATAGTATATGAGTGAGTTGCACTGAAAAACTTAGAATATAAGAAACGCACAGTGTAGTACATAGTATATGAGTGAGTTGCACTGAAAAACTTAGAATATAAGAAACGCACAGTGTAGTACATAGTATATGAGTGAGTTGCACTGAAAAACTTAGAATATAAGAAACGCACAGTGTAGTACATAGTATATGAGTGAGTTGCACTGAAAAACTTAGAATATAAGAAACGCACAGTGTAGTACATAGTATATGAGTGAGTTGCACTGAAAAACTTAGAATATAAGAAACGCACAGTGTAGTACATAGTATATGAGTGAGTTGCACTGAAAAACTTAGAATATAAGAAACGCACAGTGTAGTACATAGTATATGAGTGAGTTGCACTGAAAAACTTAGAATATAAGAAACGCACAGTGTAGTACATAGTATATGAGTGAGTTGCACTGAAAAACTTAGAATATAAGAAACGCACAGTGTAGTACATAGTATATGAGTGAGTTGCACTGAAAAACTTAGAATATAAGAAACGCACAGTGTAGTACATAGTATATGAGTGAGTTGCACTGAAAAACTTAGAATATAAGAAACGCACAGTGTAGTACATAGTATATGAGTGAGTTGCACTGAAAAACTTAGAATATAAGAAACGCACAGTGTAGTACATAGTATATGAGTGAGTTGCACTGAAAAACTTAGAATATAAGAAACGCACAGTGTAGTACATAGTATATGAGTGAGTTGCACTGAAAAACTTAGAATTTACTGAAAAACCCGCATTACACGAAATGCAGAGTGTAGTACATAGTATATGAGTGAGTTGCACTGAAAAACTTAGAATATAAGAAACGCACAGTGTAGTACATAGTATATGAGTGAGTTGCACTGAAAAACTTAGAATATAAGAAACGCACAGTGTAGTACATAGTATATGAGTGAGTTGCACTGAAAAACTTAGAATATAAGAAACGCACAGTGTAGTACATAGTATATGAGTGAGTTGCACTGAAAAACTTAGAATATAAGAAACGCACAGTGTAGTACATAGTATATGAGTGAGTTGCACTCAAAAACTTAGAATATAAGAAACGCACAGTGTAGTACATAGTATATGAGTGAGTTGCACTGAAAAACTTAGAATATAAGAAACGCACAGTGTAGTACATAGTATATGAGTGAGTTGCACTGAAAAACTTAGAATATAAGAAACGCACAGTGTAGTACATAGTATATGAGTGAGTTGCACTGAAAAACTTAGAATATAAGAAACGCACAGTGTAGTACATAGTATATGAGTGAGTTGCACTGAAAAACTTAGAATATAAGAAACGCACAGTGTAGTACATAGTATATGAGTGAGTTGCACTGAAAAACTTAGAATTTACTGAAAAACCCGCATTACACGAAATGCACAGTGTAGTACATAGTATATGAGTGAGTTGCACTGAAAAAGTTAGAATATAAGAAACGCACAGTGTAGTACATAGTATATGAGTGAGTTGCACTCAAAAACTTAGAATATAAGAAACGCACAGTGTAGTACATAGTATATGAGTGAGTTGCACTGAAAAACTTAGAATATAAGAAACGCACAGTGTAGTACATAGTATATGAGTGAGTTGCACTCAAAAACTTAGAATATAAGAAACGCACAGTGTAGTACATAGTATATGAGTGAGTTGCACTCAAAAACTTAGAATATAAGAAACGCACAGTGTAGTACATAGTATATGAGTGAGTTGCACTGAAAAACTTAGAATATAAGAAACGCACAGTGTAGTACATAGTATATGAGTGAGTTGCACTCAAAAACTTAGAATATAAGAAACGCACAGTGTAGTACATAGTATATGAGTGAGTTGCACTCAAAAACTTAGAATATAAGAAACACACAGTGTAGTACATAGTATATGAGTGAGTTGCACTGAAAAACTTAGAATATAAGAAACGCACAGTGTAGTACATAGTATATGAGTGAGTTGCACTGAAAAACTTAGAATATAAGAAACGCACAGTGTAGTACATAGTATATGAGTGAGTTGCACTGAAAAACTTAGAATATAAGAAACGCACAGTGTAGTACAGAGTATATGAGTGAGTTGCACTGAAAAACTTAGAATATAAGAAACGCACAGTGTAGTACATAGTATATGAGTGAGTTGCACTGAAAAACTTAGAATATAAGAAACGCACAGTGTAGTACATAGTATATGAGTGAGTTGCACTGAAAAACTTAGAATTTACTGAAAAACCCGCATTACACGAAATGCAGAGTGTAGTACATAGTATATGAGTGAGTTGCACTGAAAAACTTAGAATATAAGAAACGCACAGTGTAGTACATAGTATATGAGTGAGTTGCACTGAAAAACTTAGAATATAAGAAACGCACAGTGTAGTACATAGTATATGAGTGAGTTGCACTGAAAAACTTAGAATATAAGAAACGCACAGTGTAGTACATAGTATATGAGTGAGTTGCACTGAAAAACTTAGAATATAAGAAACGCACAGTGTAGTACATAGTATATGAGTGAGTTGCACTGAAAAACTTAGAATATAAGAAACGCACAGTGTAGTACATAGTATATGAGTGAGTTGCACTGAAAAACTTAGAATATAAGAAACGCACAGTGTAGTACATAGTATATGAGTGAGTTGCACTGAAAAACTTAGAATATAAGAAACGCACAGTGTAGTACATAGTATATGAGTGAGTTGCACTGAAAAACTTAGAATATAAGAAACGCACAGTGTAGTACATAGTATATGAGTGAGTTGCACTGAAAAACTTAGAATATAAGAAACGCACAGTGTAGTACATAGTATATGAGTGAGTTGCACTGAAAAACTTAGAATATAAGAAACGCACAGTGTAGTACATAGTATATGAGTGAGTTGCACTGAAAAACTTAGAATTTACTGAAAAACCCGCATTACACGAAATGCACAGTGTAGTACATAGTATATGAGTGAGTTGCACTGAAAAACTTAGAATATAAGAAACGCACAGTGTAGTACATAGTATATGAGTGAGTTGCACTGAAAAACTTAGAATATAAGAAACGCACAGTGTAGTACATAGTATATGAGTGAGTTGCACTGAAAAACTTAGAATATAAGAAACGCACAGTGTAGTACATAGTATATGAGTGAGTTGCACTGAAAAACTTAGAATATAAGAAACGCACAGTGTAGTACATAGTATATGAGTGAGTTGCACTCAAAAACTTAGAATATAAGAAACGCACAGTGTAGTACATAGTATATGAGTGAGTTGCACTGAAAAACTTAGAATATAAGAAACGCACAGTGTAGTACATAGTATATGAGTGAGTTGCACTCAAAAACTTAGAATATAAGAAACGCACAGTGTAGTACATAGTATATGAGTGAGTTGCACTCAAAAACTTAGAATATAAGAAACACACAGTGTAGTACATAGTATATGAGTGAGTTGCACTGAAAAACTTAGAATATAAGAAACGCACAGTGTAGTACATAGTATATGAGTGAGTTGCACTGAAAAACTTAGAATATAAGAAACGCACAGTGTAGTACATAGTATATGAGTGAGTTGCACTGAAAAACTTAGAATATAAGAAACGCACAGTGTAGTACATAGTATATGAGTGAGTTGCACTGAAAAACTTAGAATATAAGAAACGCACAGTGTAGTACATAGTATATGAGTGAGTTGCACTGAAAAACTTAGAATATAAGAAACGCACAGTGTAGTACATAGTATATGAGTGAGTTGCACTGAAAAACTTAGAATATAAGAAACGCACAGTGTAGTACATAGTATATGAGTGAGTTGCACTGAAAAACTTAGAATATAAGAAACGCACAGTGTAGTACATAGTATATGAGTGAGTTGCACTGAAAAACATAGAATATAAGAAACGCACAGTGTAGTACATAGTATATGAGTGAGTTTCATTGAAAAACTTAGAATATAAGAAACGCACAGTGTAGTACATAGTATATGAGTGAGTTGCACTGAAAAACTTAGAATATAAGAAACGCACAGTGTAGTACATAGTATATGAGTGAGTTGCACTGAAAAACTTAGAATATAAGAAACGCACAGTGTAGTACATAGTATATGAGTGAGTTGCACTGAAAAACTTAGAATATAAGAAACGCACAGTGTAGTACATAGTATATGAGTGAGTTGCACTGAAAAACTTAGAATATAAGAAACGCACAGTGTAGTACATAGTATATGAGTGAGTTGCACTGAAAAACTTAGAATATAAGAAACGCACAGTGTAGTACATAGTATATGAGTGAGTTGCACTGAAAAACTTAGAATATAAGAAACGCACAGTGTAGTACATAGTATATGAGTGAGTTGCACTGAAAAACTTAGAATTTACTGAAAAACCCGCATTACACGAAATGCACAGTGTAGTACATAGTATATGAGTGAGTTGCACTGAAAAACTTAGAATATAAGAAACGCACAGTGTAGTACATAGTATATGAGTGAGTTGCACTGAAAAACTTAGAATATAAGAAACGCACAGTGTAGTACATAGTATATGAGTGAGTTGCACTGAAAAAATTAGAATATAAGAAACGCACAGTGTAGTACATAGTATATGAGTGAGTTGCACTGAAAAACTTAGAATATAAGAAACGCACAGTGTAGTACATAGTATATGAGTGAGTTGCACTGAAAAACTTAGAATATAAGAAACGCACAGTGTAGTACATAGTATATGAGTGAGTTGCACTCAAAAACTTAGAATATAAGAAACGCACAGTGTAGTACATAGTATATGAGTGAGTTGCACTCAAAAACTTAGAATATAAGAAACGCACAGTGTAGTACATAGTATATGAGTGAGTTGCACTCAAAAACTTAGAATATAAGAAACGCACAGTGTAGTACATAGTATATGAGTGAGTTGCACTGAAAAACTTAGAATATAAGAAACGCACAGTGTAGTACATAGTATATGAGTGAGTTGCACTGAAAAACTTAGAATATAAGAAACGCACAGTGTAGTACATAGTATATGAGTGAGTTGCACTGAAAAACTTAGAATATAAGAAACGCACAGTGTAGTACATAGTATATGAGTGAGTTGCACTGAAAAACTTAGAATATAAGAAACGCACAGTGTAGTACATAGTATATGAGTGAGTTGCACTGAAAAACTTAGAATATAAGAAACGCACAGTGTAGTACATAGTATATGAGTGAGTTGCACTGAAAAACTTAGAATATAAGAAACGCACAGTGTAGTACATAGTATATGAGTGAGTTTCATTGAAAAACTTAGAATATAAGAAACGCACAGTGTAGTACATAGTATATGAGTGAGTTGCACTGAAAAACTTAGAATATAAGAAACGCACAGTGTAGTACATAGTATATGAGTGAGTTGCACTGAAAAACTTAGAATATAAGAAACGCACAGTGTAGTACATAGTATATGAGTGAGTTGCACTGAAAAACTTAGAATATAAGAAACGCACAGTGTAGTACATAGTATATGAGTGAGTTGCACTCAAAAACTTAGAATATAAGAAACGCACAGTGTAGTACATAGTATATGAGTGAGTTGCACTCAAAAACTTAGAATATAAGAAACGCACAGTGTAGTACATAGTATATGAGTGAGTTGCACTGAAAAACTTAGAATATAAGAAACGCACAGTGTAGTACATAGTATATGAGTGAGTTGCACTGAAAAACTTAGAATATAAGAAACGCACAGTGTAGTACATAGTATATGAGTGAGTTGCACTGAAAAACTTAGAATATAAGAAACGCACAGTGTAGTACATAGTATATGAGTGAGTTGCACTGAAAAACTTAGAATATAAGAAACGCACAGTGTAGTACATAGTATATGAGTGAGTTGCACTGAAAAACTTAGAATATAAGAAACGCACAGTGTAGTACATAGTATATGAGTGAGTTGCACTGAAAAACTTAGAATATAAGAAACGCACAGTGTAGTACATAGTATATGAGTGAGTTGCACTGAAAAACTTAGAATATAAGAAACGCACAGTGTAGTACATAGTATATGAGTGAGTTGCACTGAAAAACTTAGAATATAAGAAACGCACAGTGTAGTACATAGTATATGAGTGAGTTGCACTGAAAAACTTAGAATATAAGAAACGCACAGTGTAGTACATAGTATATGAGTGAGTTGCACTGAAAAACTTAGAATATAAGAAACGCACAGTGTAGTACATAGTATATGAGTGAGTTGCACTGAAAAACTTAGAATATAAGAAACGCACAGTGTAGTACATAGTATATGAGTGAGTTGCACTGAAAAACTTAGAATATAAGAAACGCACAGTGTAGTACATAGTATATGAGTGAGTTGCACTGAAAAACTTAGAATATAAGAAACGCACAGTGTAGTACATAGTATATGAGTGAGTTGCACTGAAAAACTTAGAATATAAGAAACGCACAGTGTAGTACATAGTATATGAGTGAGTTGCACTGAAAAACTTAGAATATAAGAAACGCACAGTGTAGTACATAGTATATGAGTGAGTTGCACTGAAAAACTTAGAATTTACTGAAAAACCCGCATTACACGAAATGCACAGTGTAGTACATAGTATATGAGTGAGTTGCACTGAAAAACTTAGAATATAAGAAACGCACAGTGTAGTACATAGTATATGAGTGAGTTGCACTGAAAAACTTAGAATATAAGAAACGCACAGTGTAGTACATAGTATATGAGTGAGTTGCACTGAAAAACTTAGGAGGCAGGCGGATTTATGAGTTCGAGGCCAGCCTGGGCTACAGAGTGAGTTCCAGGACAGCCACGACTACACAGAGAAACCCTGTCTCGAAAAACCAAAAAAAAAAAAAAAAAAAAAAAAAGAAACGCACAGTGTAGTACATAGTATATGAGTGAGTTGCACTGAAAAACTTAGAATATAAGAAACGCACAGTGTAGTACATAGTATATGAGTGAGTTGCACTCAAAAACTTAGAATATAAGAAACGCACAGTGTAGTACATAGTATATGAGTGAGTTGCACTGAAAAACTTAGAATATAAGAAACGCACAGTGTAGTACATAGTATATGAGTGAGTTGCACTCAAAAACTTAGAATATAAGAAACGCACAGTGTAGTACATAGTATATGAGTGAGTTGCACTCAAAAACTTAGAATATAAGAAACACACAGTGTAGTACATAGTATATGAGTGAGTTGCACTGAAAAACTTAGAATATAAGAAACGCACAGTGTAGTACATAGTATATGAGTGAGTTGCACTGAAAAACTTAGAATATAAGAAACGCACAGTGTAGTACATAGTATATGAGTGAGTTGCACTGAAAAACTTAGAATATAAGAAACGCACAGTGTAGTACATAGTATATGAGTGAGTTGCACTGAAAAACTTAGAATATAAGAAACGCACAGTGTAGTACATAGTATATGAGTGAGTTGCACTGAAAAACTTAGAATATAAGAAACGCACAGTGTAGTACATAGTATATGAGTGAGTTGCACTGAAAAACTTAGAATATAAGAAACGCACAGTGTAGTACATAGTATATGAGTGAGTTGCACTGAAAAACTTAGAATATAAGAAACGCACAGTGTAGTACATAGTATATGAGTGAGTTGCACTGAAAAACATAGAATATAAGAAACGCACAGTGTAGTACATAGTATATGAGTGAGTTTCATTGAAAAACTTAGAATATAAGAAACGCACAGTGTAGTACATAGTATATGAGTGAGTTGCACTGAAAAACTTAGAATATAAGAAACGCACAGTGTAGTACATAGTATATGAGTGAGTTGCACTGAAAAACTTAGAATATAAGAAACGCACAGTGTAGTACATAGTATATGAGTGAGTTGCACTGAAAAACTTAGAATATAAGAAACGCACAGTGTAGTACATAGTATATGAGTGAGTTGCACTGAAAAACTTAGAATATAAGAAACGCACAGTGTAGTACATAGTATATGAGTGAGTTGCACTGAAAAACTTAGAATATAAGAAACGCACAGTGTAGTACATAGTATATGAGTGAGTTGCACTGAAAAACTTAGAATATAAGAAACGCACAGTGTAGTACATAGTATATGAGTGAGTTGCACTGAAAAACTTAGAATTTACTGAAAAACCCGCATTACACGAAATGCACAGTGTAGTACATAGTATATGAGTGAGTTGCACTGAAAAACTTAGAATATAAGAAACGCACAGTGTAGTACATAGTATATGAGTGAGTTGCACTGAAAAACTTAGAATATAAGAAACGCACAGTGTAGTACATAGTATATGAGTGAGTTGCACTGAAAAACTTAGAATATAAGAAACGCACAGTGTAGTACATAGTATATGAGTGAGTTGCACTGAAAAACTTAGAATATAAGAAACGCACAGTGTAGTACATAGTATATGAGTGAGTTGCACTCAAAAACTTAGAATATAAGAAACGCACAGTGTAGTACATAGTATATGAGTGAGTTGCACTCAAAAACTTAGAATATAAGAAACGCACAGTGTAGTACATAGTATATGAGTGAGTTGCACTCAAAAACTTAGAATATAAGAAACGCACAGTGTAGTACATAGTATATGAGTGAGTTGCACTGAAAAACTTAGAATATAAGAAACGCACAGTGTAGTACATAGTATATGAGTGAGTTGCACTGAAAAACTTAGAATATAAGAAACGCACAGTGTAGTACATAGTATATGAGTGAGTTGCACTGAAAAAACTTAGAATATAAGAAACGCACAGTGTAGTACATAGTATATGAGTGAGTTGCACTGAAAAACTTAGAATATAAGAAACGCACAGTGTAGTACATAGTATATGAGTGAGTTGCACTGAAAAACTTAGAATATAAGAAACGCACAGTGTAGTACATAGTATATGAGTGAGTTGCACTGAAAAACTTAGAATATAAGAAACGCACAGTGTAGTACATAGTATATGAGTGAGTTGCACTGAAAAACTTAGAATATAAGAAACGCACAGTGTAGTACATAGTATATGAGTGAGTTTCATTGAAAAACTTAGAATATAAGAAACGCACAGTGTAGTACATAGTATATGAGTGAGTTGCACTGAAAAACTTAGAATATAAGAAACGCACAGTGTAGTACATAGTATATGAGTGAGTTGCACTGAAAAACTTAGAATATAAGAAACGCACAGTGTAGTACATAGTATATGAGTGAGTTGCACTGAAAAACTTAGAATATAAGAAACGCACAGTGTAGTACATAGTATATGAGTGAGTTGCACTCAAAAACTTAGAATATAAGAAACGCACAGTGTAGTACATAGTATATGAGTGAGTTGCACTCAAAAACTTAGAATATAAGAAACGCACAGTGTAGTACATAGTATATGAGTGAGTTGCACTGAAAAACTTAGAATATAAGAAACGCACAGTGTAGTACATAGTATATGAGTGAGTTGCACTGAAAAACTTAGAATATAAGAAACGCACAGTGTAGTACATAGTATATGAGTGAGTTGCACTGAAAAACTTAGAATATAAGAAACGCACAGTGTAGTACATAGTATATGAGTGAGTTGCACTGAAAAACTTAGAATATAAGAAACGCACAGTGTAGTACATAGTATATGAGTGAGTTGCACTGAAAAACTTAGAATATAAGAAACGCACAGTGTAGTACATAGTATATGAGTGAGTTGCACTGAAAAACTTAGAATATAAGAAACGCACAGTGTAGTACATAGTATATGAGTGAGTTGCACTGAAAAACTTAGAATATAAGAAACGCACAGTGTAGTACATAGTATATGAGTGAGTTGCACTGAAAAACTTAGAATATAAGAAACGCACAGTGTAGTACATAGTATATGAGTGAGTTGCACTGAAAAACTTAGAATATAAGAAACGCACAGTGTAGTACATAGTATATGAGTGAGTTGCACTGAAAAACTTAGAATATAAGAAACGCACAGTGTAGTACATAGTATATGAGTGAGTTGCACTGAAAAACTTAGAATATAAGAAACGCACAGTGTAGTACATAGTATATGAGTGAGTTGCACTGAAAAACTTAGAATATAAGAAACGCACAGTGTAGTACATAGTATATGAGTGAGTTGCACTGAAAAACTTAGAATTATAACGATAACGAAGCACAGTGTAGTACATAGTATATGAGTGAGTTGCACTGAAAAACTTAGAATATAAGAAACGCACAGTGTAGTACATAGTATATGAGTGAGTTGCACTGAAAAACTTAGAATATAAGAAACGCACAGTGTAGTACATAGTATATGAGTGAGTTGCACTGAAAAACTTAGAATATAAGAAACGCACAGTGTAGTACATAGTATATGAGTGAGTTGCACTGAAAAACTTAGAATATAAGAAACGCACAGTGTAGTACATAGTATATGAGTGAGTTGCACTGAAAAACTTAGAATATAAGAAACGCACAGTGTAGTACATAGTATATGAGTGAGTTGCACTGAAAAACTTAGAATATAAGAAACGCACAGTGTAGTACATAGTATATGAGTGAGTTGCACTCAAAAACTTAGAATATAAGAAACGCACAGTGTAGTACATAGTATATGAGTGAGTTGCACTCAAAAACTTAGAATATAAGAAACGCACAGTGTAGTACATAGTATATGAGTGAGTTGCACTGAAAAACTTAGAATATAAGAAACGCACAGTGTAGTACATAGTATATGAGTGAGTTGCACTGAAAAACTTAGAATATAAGAAACGCACAGTGTAGTACATAGTATATGAGTGAGTTGCACTGAAAAACTTAGAATATAAGAAACGCACAGTGTAGTACATAGTATATGAGTGAGTTGCACTGAAAAACTTAGAATATAAGAAACGCACAGTGTAGTACATAGTATATGAGTGAGTTGCACTGAAAAACTTAGAATATAAGAAACGCACAGTGTAGTACATAGTATATGAGTGAGTTGCACTCAAAAACTTAGAATTTTACTGAAAAACCCTGCATTACACGAAATGCACAGTGTAGTACATAGTATATGAGTGAGTTGCACTGAAAAACTTAGAATATAAGAAACGCACAGTGTAGTACATAGTATATGAGTGAGTTGCACTGAAAAACTTAGAATATAAGAAACGCACAGTGTAGTACATAGTATATGAGTGAGTTGCACTGAAAAACTTAGAATATAAGAAACGCACAGTGTAGTACATAGTATATGAGTGAGTTGCACTGAAAAACTTAGAATATAAGAAACGCACAGTGTAGTACATAGTATATGAGTGAGTTGCACTGAAAAACTTAGAATATAAGAAACGCACAGTGTAGTACATAGTATATGAGTGAGTTGCACTCAAAAACTTAGAATATAAGAAACGCACAGTGTAGTACATAGTATATGAGTGAGTTGCACTGAAAAACTTAGAATATAAGAAACGCACAGTGTAGTACATAGTATATGAGTGAGTTGCACTGAAAAACTTAGAATATAAGAAACGCACAGTGTAGTACATAGTATATGAGTGAGTTGCACTGAAAAACTTAGAATATAAGAAACGCACAGTGTAGTACATAGTATATGAGTGAGTTGCACTGAAAAACTTAGAATATAAGAAACGCACAGTGTAGTACATAGTATATGAGTGAGTTGCACTGAAAAACTTAGAATATAAGAAACGCACAGTGTAGTACATAGTATATGAGTGAGTTGCACTGAAAAACTTAGAATATAAGAAACGCACAGTGTAGTACATAGTATATGAGTGAGTTGCACTGAAAAACTTAGAATATAAGAAACGCACAGTGTAGTACATAGTATATGAGTGAGTTGCACTGAAAAACTTAGAATATAAGAAACGCACAGTGTAGTACATAGTATATGAGTGAGTTGCACTGAAAAACTTAGAATATAAGAAACGCACAGTGTAGTACATAGTATATGAGTGAGTTGCACTGAAAAACTTAGAATATAAGAAACGCACAGTGTAGTACATAGTATATGAGTGAGTTGCACTGAAAAACTTAGAATATAAGAAACGCACAGTGTAGTACATAGTATATGAGTGAGTTGCACTGAAAAACTTAGAATATAAGAAACGCACAGTGTAGTACATAGTATATGAGTGAGTTGCACTGAAAAACTTAGAATATAAGAAACGCACAGTGTAGTACATAGTATATGAGTGAGTTGCACTGAAAAACTTAGAATTTACTGAAAAACCCGCATTACACGAAATGCACAGTGTAGTACATAGTATATGAGTGAGTTGCACTGAAAAACTTAGAATATAAGAAACGCACAGTGTAGTACATAGTATATGAGTGAGTTGCACTGAAAAACTTAGAATATAAGAAACGCACAGTGTAGTACATAGTATATGAGTGAGTTGCACTGAAAAACTTAGAATATAAGAAACGCACAGTGTAGTACATAGTATATGAGTGAGTTGCACTGAAAAACTTAGAATATAAGAAACGCACAGTGTAGTACATAGTATAATGAGTGAGTTGCACTCAAAAACTTAGAATATAAGAAACGCACAGTGTAGTACATAGTATATGAGTGAGTTGCACTGAAAACTTAGAATATAAGAAACGCACAGTGTAGTACATAGTATATGAGTGAGTTGCACTCAAAAACTTAGAATATAAGAAACGCACAGTGTAGTACATAGTATATGAGTGAGTTGCACTGAAAAACTTAGAATATAAGAAACGCACAGTGTAGTACATAGTATATGAGTGAGTTGCACTGAAAAACTTAGAATATAAGAAACGCACAGTGTAGTACATAGTATATGAGTGAGTTGCACTGAAAAACTTAGAATATAAGAAACGCACAGTGTAGTACATAGTATATGAGTGAGTTGCACTGAAAAACTTAGAATATAAGAAACGCACAGTGTAGTACATAGTATATGAGTGAGTTGCACTGAAAAACTTAGAATATAAGAAACGCACAGTGTAGTACATAGTATATGAGTGAGTTGCACTGAAAAACTTAGAATATAAGAAACGCACAGTGTAGTACATAGTATATGAGTGAGTTGCACTGAAAAACTTAGAATATAAGAAACGCACAGTGTAGTACATAGTATATGAGTGAGTTGCACTGAAAAACTTAGAATATAAGAAACACACAGTGTAGTACATAGTATATGAGTGAGTTGCACTGAAAAACTTAGAATATAAGAAACGCACAGTGTAGTACATAGTATATGAGTGAGTTGCACTGAAAAACTTAGAATATAAGAAACGCACAGTGTAGTACATAGTATATGAGTGAGTTGCACTGAAAAACTTAGAATATAAGAAACGCACAGTGTAGTACATAGTATATGAGTGAGTTGCACTGAAAAACTTAGAATATAAGAAACGCACAGTGTAGTACATAGTATATGAGTGAGTTGCACTGAAAAACTTAGAATATAAGAAACGCACAGTGTAGTACATAGTATATGAGTGAGTTGCACTGAAAAACTTAGAATATAAGAAACGCACAGTGTAGTACATAGTATATGAGTGAGTTGCACTCAAAAACTTAGAATATAAGAAACGCACAGTGTAGTACATAGTATATGAGTGAGTTGCACTGAAAAACTTAGAATATAAGAAACGCACAGTGTAGTACATAGTATATGAGTGAGTTGCACTCAAAAACTTAGAATATAAGAAACGCACAGTGTAGTACATAGTATATGAGTGAGTTGCACTGAAAAACTTAGAATATAAGAAACGCACAGTGTAGTACATAGTATATGAGTGAGTTGCACTGAAAAACTTAGAATATAAGAAACGCACAGTGTAGTACATAGTATATGAGTGAGTTGCACTGAAAAACTTAGAATATAAGAAACGCACAGTGTAGTACATAGTATATGAGTGAGTTGCACTGAAAAACTTAGAATATAAGAAACGCACAGTGTAGTACATAGTATATGAGTGAGTTGCACTGAAAAACTTAGAATATAAGAAACGCACAGTGTAGTACATAGTATATGAGTGAGTTGCACTGAAAAACTTAGAATATAAGAAACGCACAGTGTAGTACATAGTATATGAGTGAGTTGCACTGAAAAACTTAGAATTTACTGAAAAACCCGCATTACACGAAATGCACAGTGTAGTACATAGTATATGAGTGAGTTGCACTGAAAAACTTAGAATATAAGAAACGCACAGTGTAGTACATAGTATATGAGTGAGTTGCACTGAAAAACTTAGAATATAAGAAACGCACAGTGTAGTACATAGTATATGAGTGAGTTGCACTGAAAAACTTAGAATATAAGAAACGCACAGTGTAGTACATAGTATATGAGTGAGTTGCACTGAAAAACTTAGAATATAAGAAACGCACAGTGTAGTACATAGTATATGAGTGAGTTGCACTGAAAAACTTAGAATTTAAGAAACGCACAGTGTAGTACATAGTATATGAGTGAGTTGCACTCGAAAAACTTAGAATATAAGAAACGCACAGTGTAGTACATAGTATATGAGTGAGTTGCACTCGAAAAACTTAGAATATAAGAAACGCACAGTGTAGTACATAGTATATGAGTGAGTTGCACTCGAAAAACTTAGAATATAAGAAACGCACAGTGTAGTACATAGTATATGAGTGAGTTGCACTGAAAAACTTAGAATATAAGAAACGCACAGTGTAGTACATAGTATATGAGTGAGTTGCACTGAAAAACTTAGAATATAAGAAACGCACAGTGTAGTACATAGTATATGAGTGAGTTGCACTGAAAAACTTAGAATATAAGAAACGCACAGTGTAGTACATAGTATATGAGTGAGTTGCACTGAAAAACTTAGAATATAAGAAACGCACAGTGTAGTACATAGTATATGAGTGAGTTGCACTGAAAAACTTAGAATATAAGAAACGCACAGTGTAGTACATAGTATATGAGTGAGTTGCACTGAAAACTTAGAATATAAGAAACGCACAGTGTAGTACATAGTATATGAGTGAGTTGCACTGAAAAACTTAGAATATAAGAAACGCACAGTGTAGTACATAGTATATGAGTGAGTTGCACTGAAAAACTTAGAATATAAGAAACGCACAGTGTAGTACATAGTATATGAGTGAGTTGCACTGAAAAACTTAGAATATAAGAAACGCACAGTGTAGTACATAGTATATGAGTGAGTTGCACTGAAAAACTTAGAATATAAGAAACGCACAGTGTAGTACATAGTATATGAGTGAGTTGCACTCAAAAACTTAGAATATAAGAAACGCACAGTGTAGTACATAGTATATGAGTGAGTTGCACTCGAAAAACTTAGAATATAAGAAACGCACAGTGTAGTACATAGTATATGAGTGAGTTGCACTGAAAAACTTAGAATATAAGAAACGCACAGTGTAGTACATAGTATATGAGTGAGTTGCACTGAAAAACTTAGAATATAAGAAACGCACAGTGTAGTACATAGTATATGAGTGAGTTGCACTGAAAAAACTTAGAATATAAGAAACGCACAGTGTAGTACATAGTATATGAGTGAGTTGCACTGAAAAACTTAGAATATAAGAAACGCACAGTGTAGTACATAGTATATGAGTGAGTTGCACTGAAAAACTTAGAATATAAGAAACGCACAGTGTAGTACATAGTATATGAGTGAGTTGCACTGAAAAACTTAGAATATAAGAAACGCACAGTGTAGTACATAGTATATGAGTGAGTTGCACTGAAAAACTTAGAATATAAGAAACGCACAGTGTAGTACATAGTATATGAGTGAGTTGCACTGAAAAACTTAGAATATAAGAAACGCACAGTGTAGTACATAGTATATGAGTGAGTTGCACTGAAAAACTTAGAATATAAGAAAACGCACAGTGTAGTACATAGTATATGAGTGAGTTGCACTGAAAAACTTAGAATATAAGAAACGCACAGTGTAGTACATAGTATATGAGTGAGTTGCACTGAAAAACTTAGAATATAAGAAACGCACAGTGTAGTACATAGTATATGAGTGAGTTGCACTGAAAAACTTAGAATATAAGAAACGCACAGTGTAGTACATAGTATATGAGTGAGTTGCACTGAAAAACTTAGAATATAAGAAACGCACAGTGTAGTACATAGTATATGAGTGAGTTGCACTGAAAAACTTAGAATATAAGAAACGCACAGTGTAGTACATAGTATATGAGTGAGTTGCACTGAAAAACTTAGAATTTACTGAAAAACCCGCATTACACGAAATGCACAGTGTAGTACATAGTATATGAGTGAGTTGCACTGAAAAACTTAGAATATAAGAAACGCACAGTGTAGTACATAGTATATGAGTGAGTTGCACTGAAAAACTTAGAATATAAGAAACGCACAGTGTAGTACATAGTATATGAGTGAGTTGCACTGAAAAACTTAGAATATAAGAAACGCACAGTGTAGTACATAGTATATGAGTGAGTTGCACTGAAAAACTTAGAATATAAGAAACGCACAGTGTAGTACATAGTATATGAGTGAGTTGCACTCAAAAACTTAGAATATAAGAAACGCACAGTGTAGTACATAGTATATGAGTGAGTTGCACTGAAAAACTTAGAATATAAGAAACGCACAGTGTAGTACATAGTATATGAGTGAGTTGCACTCAAAAACTTAGAATATAAGAAACGCACAGTGTAGTACATAGTATATGAGTGAGTTGCACTGAAAAACTTAGAATATAAGAAACGCACAGTGTAGTACATAGTATATGAGTGAGTTGCACTGAAAAACTTAGAATATAAGAAACGCACAGTGTAGTACATAGTATATGAGTGAGTTGCACTGAAAAACTTAGAATATAAGAAACGCACAGTGTAGTAACATAGTATATGAGTGAGTTGCACTGAAAAACTTAGAATATAAGAAACGCACAGTGTAGTACATAGTATATGAGTGAGTTGCACTGAAAAACTTAGAATATAAGAAACGCACAGTGTAGTACATAGTATATGAGTGAGTTGCACTGAAAAACTTAGAATATAAGAAACGCACAGTGTAGTACATAGTATATGAGTGAGTTGCACTGAAAAACTTAGAATATAAGAAACGCACAGTGTAGTACATAGTATATGAGTGAGTTGCACTGAAAAACTTAGAATATAAGAAACGCACAGTGTAGTACATAGTATATGAGTGAGTTGCACTGAAAAACTTAGAATATAAGAAACGCACAGTGTAGTACATAGTATATGAGTGAGTTGCACTGAAAAACTTAGAATATAAGAAACGCACAGTGTAGTACATAGTATATGAGTGAGTTGCACTGAAAAACTTAGAATATAAGAAACGCACAGTGTAGTACATAGTATATGAGTGAGTTGCACTGAAAAACTTAGAATATAAGAAACGCACAGTGTAGTACATAGTATATGAGTGAGTTGCACTGAAAAACTTAGAATATAAGAAACGCACAGTGTAGTACATAGTATATGAGTGAGTTGCACTGAAAAACTTAGAATATAAGAAACGCACAGTGTAGTACATAGTATATGAGTGAGTTGCACTGAAAAACTTAGAATATAAGAAACGCACAGTGTAGTACATAGTATATGAGTGAGTTGCACTGAAAAACTTAGAATATAAGAAACGCACAGTGTAGTACATAGTATATGAGTGAGTTGCACTGAAAAACTTAGAATATAAGAAACGCACAGTGTAGTACATAGTATATGAGTGAGTTGCACTGAAAAACTTAGAATATAAGAAACGCACAGTGTAGTACATAGTATATGAGTGAGTTGCACTGAAAAACTTAGAATATAAGAAACGCACAGTGTAGTACATAGTATATGAGTGAGTTGCACTGAAAAACTTAGAATATAAGAAACGCACAGTGTAGTACATAGTATATGAGTGAGTTGCACTGAAAAACTTAGGAATATAAGAAACGCACAGTGTAGTACATAGTATATGAGTGAGTTGCACTGAAAAACTTAGAATATAAGAAACGCACAGTGTAGTACATAGTATATGAGTGAGTTGCACTGAAAAACTTAGAATATAAGAAACGCACAGTGTAGTACATAGTATATGAGTGAGTTGCACTGAAAAACTTAGAATATAAGAAACGCACAGTGTAGTACATAGTATATGAGTGAGTTGCACTGAAAAACTTAGAATATAAGAAACGCACAGTGTAGTACATAGTATATGAGTGAGTTGCACTGAAAACTTAGAATTTACTGAAAAACCCGCATTACACGAATGCACAGTGTAGTACATAGTATATGAGTGAGTTGCACTGAAAAACTTAGAATATAAGAAACGCACAGTGTAGTACATAGTATATGAGTGAGTTGCACTGAAAAACTTAGAATATAAGAAACGCACAGTGTAGTACATAGTATATGAGTGAGTTGCACTGAAAAACTTAGAATATAAGAAACGCACAGTGTAGTACATAGTATATGAGTGAGTTGCACTGAAAAACTTAGAATATAAGAAACGCACAGTGTAGTACATAGTATATGAGTGAGTTGCACTGAAAAACTTAGAATATAAGAAACGCACAGTGTAGTACATAGTATATGAGTGAGTTGCACTCAAAAACTTAGAATATAAGAAACGCACAGTGTAGTACATAGTATATGAGTGAGTTGCACTGCAAAAACTTAGAATATAAGAAACGCACAGTGTAGTACATAGTATATGAGTGAGTTGCACTCAAAAACTTAGAATATAAGAAACGCACAGTGTAGTACATAGTATATGAGTGAGTTGCACTGAAAAACTTAGAATATAAGAAACGCACAGTGTAGTACATAGTATATGAGTGAGTTGCACTGAAAAACTTAGAATATAAGAAACGCACAGTGTAGTACATAGTATATGAGTGAGTTGCACTGAAAAACTTAGAATATAAGAAACGCACAGTGTAGTACATAGTATATGAGTGAGTTGCACTGAAAAACTTAGAATATAAGAAACGCACAGTGTAGTACATAGTATATGAGTGAGTTGCACTGAAAAACTTAGAATATAAGAAACGCACAGTGTAAGTACATAGTATATGAGTG
>NW_028228121.1:0-33978 GCF_978045245.1 Mus caroli | reverse complement strand
ATACTGTGTGATTTTCTCATTTCCATGTTTTTTCAGGGTCTCTTGCCGTATTCCAGGTCCTTCATTGTGAATTTTTTCCCACGGTTTTCAGTATTTCTCTCCATATCTGGGTAATGAAGTGTGAATTTTTAATTGTCCAGTCTTTTCATGGTTTCTCACCATATTCTGTGTCCAATAGTGTGAATTTTTAATTTTCAGGTTTTTCATGGTTGTTCGGCATATTCTCGTTTCTGCAGTGTGATTTTCTCATTTTCCACGTTTTTCAAGTTTTTTCGTATTTTGGGTCCTACAAGTGTGATTTTCTCATTTTCGATGTTTTTCATGTTTTTGTAATTCTGGGTAATACAGTGTGATTATTCTCATTTTCTACCTTTTTAATGTTTTTGCGCCATATTCGGGATCCTTCAGTGTGAGTTTTTAATTTTCTACTTTGTTGAGGGTTTCTTGCCATATTCTCATTGCTACAGAGTGTATTTTTAATTTTCCACGTTTCTCAGGGTTTCTCCCCAATTTCTGGATCCTAAAATGTGATTTTCTCATTTACGACGTTTTTCAAGTATTTTCGGAATTCTGGTTCCTACACTGTGATTATTCTCATTTTCCACATTTTTCAGGTTTTCTTGCCATATTTGGGTTCCTTCAGTGTGAGTTTTTAATTTTCTACTTTTATGAGGGTTTCTTGCCATATTCTGGGTATTACAGAGTGTATTATTAATTTTCCACCTTTCTCAGGGTTTCTTGCCATATTCTGGGTCCTACAGTGTCTGTCTGTCTCTCTGTGTGTCTGATCCCCTGGAACTGTAGATGGGCCAGCATATAGTTGCTGGTAGTTGATCCCAGGTTCTCTGGAAGAGGAGACAATGCTGTTAATTGTTGAGCCCTTTCAGTGGCTCCACCTATCTTTAAATTTTTAGAAGTATATGTTAGGCTGTGTTTATGTACATATTATGAAGACCATAAGAGGGATTTAGATTCTCCAGAATCTGACACCCTCTTCTGGAGTGTCTGAAGACAACTACAGTGTACTTATATCTAATAAATACATAAATAAATAAATAAATACATAAATAAATAAATAAATAAATAAATAAATAAATAAATAAACATTATTTTAAAAGGATAAGAAAGAAAGAAAAACCAGGCAGGCCTGCAATCCTTGTCTGTCTGTCTGTATGTATGTCTGTCTGATCCCCTGGAACTGGAGATGGGCCACAATATAGTTGCTGGTAGTTGATCCCAGGTCCTCTGGAAGAGGAGACAATGCTGTTAGTTGTTGAGCCCTCTCAGTGGCCCCACCCATCTTTAAATTTTTAGAAGTATATGTGAGGCTGTGTTTATGTACATCATATGCAGACCATAAGAGGGATTTAGATTCTCCAGAATCTGACACCCTCTTCTGGAGTGTCTGAAGACAGCTACAGTGTACTTATATCTAATAAATACATAAATAAATAAATAAACATTTTTTAAAAAGTATAAGAAAGAAAGAAAAATCAGGCAGGCCTGCCATCCTTATCTCTGTCTGTCTGTCTGTCTGTCTTATCCCCTGGAACTTGAGATGGGCCACCATATAGTTGCTGGTAGTTGATCCCACGTTCTCTGGAAGAAGAGACAATGCTGTTAATTGTTGAGCCCTTTCAGTGGGCCCACCCATCTTTTAATTTTTAGAAGTATATGTGAGGCTCTGTTTATGTACATCATATGCAGACCATAAGAGGGATTTAGATTCTCCAGAATCTGACACCCTCTTCTGGAGTGTCTGAAGACAGCTACAGTGTACTTATATCTAAGAAATGCATAAATAAATAAATAAATAAATAAATAAATAAATAAATATTTTTTAAAAAGGATAAGAAAGAAAGAAAGACAGGGCAGGCCTGCCATCCTTAGCACTCTCTGTATGTCTTTCTGTCTGATCCCCTGGAACTGGAGATGGGCCACCATATAGTTGCTGGTAGTTGATCCCAGGTACTCTGGAAGAGGAGACAATGCTGTTAATTGTTGAGCTTTTAGAGTGGGCCCACCCTTCTTTAAATTTTTAGAAGTATATGTGAGGCTGTGTTTATGTCCATCATATGCAGACCATAAGAGGGATTTAGATTCTCCAGAATCTGACATCCTCTTGTGGAGTGTCTGAACAGCTACAGTGTATTTATATCTAATAAATAAATAGATAAATAAATAAATAAATAAATAAATAAACATTTTTTTAAAAAGGATAAGAAAGAAAGAAAGAACAGGCAGGCCTGCCATCCATATCTCTGTCTGTCTGTGTGTCTGTCTATCTGATCCCCGGGAACTGGAGATGGGCCACCATATAGTTGCTGGTAGTTGATCCAAGGTTCTCTGGAAGAGGAGAAAATGCTCTTAATTGTTGAGCCCTTTCAGTGGCCCCACACTTCTTTAAATATTTAGAAGTATATGTGAGGCCTGTTTATGAACATCATATTCAGATTATAAGAGGATTTAGATTCTCCAGAAACTGACACCCTCTACTGGAGTGTCTGAAGACAGCTACAGTGTACTTATAATAAATAAATAAATAAATAAATAAATAAATAAATAAATAAATAAATAAACATTTTTAAAAGCATAAGAAAGAAAGTAAGACCAGGCAGGCCTGCCATCCTTATTTCTGTCTGTCTGTCTGTCTGTCTGTCTGATCCCCTGGAACTGGAGATGGGCCACCATATAGTTGCTGGTAGTTGATCCAAGGTTCTCTGGAAGAGGAGACAATGCTGTTAATTGTTGAGCCCTTTCAGTGGGCCCACACTTCTTTAAATATTTAGAAGTATATATGAGGCTGTGTTTATGTACATCATATTCAGATTATAAGAGGGTTTAGATTCTCCAGAATCTGACACCCTCTACTGGAGTGTCTGAAGACAGCTACAGTGTATTTATATATAATAAATAATTAAATAAATAAATAAATAAATAAATAAATAAATAAACATTTTTTAAAAAGGATAAGAAAGAAAGTAAGACCAGGCAGGCCTCCCATCCTTATCTCTGTCTGTCTTTCTGTCTGTGTGTCTGTCTGATCCCCTGGAACTGGAGATGGGCTACCATATAGTTCCTGGTAGTTGATCCCGGGTTCTCTGGAAGAGGAGACAATGATGTTAATTGTTGAGCCCTATCAGTGGCCCTACCCATCTTTAAATTTTTAGAAGTGTCTTGAAGCTGTGTTTATGTACATCATATGCAGACCAGAAGAGGGATTTAGATTCATCTGAACCTGACACCCTCTTCTGGAGTGTCTGAAGACAGCTACAGTGTACTTATATCTAATAAATAAATAAATAAATAAATAAATAAATAAATAAATAAATAAACATTATTTAAACCGGATAAGAAAGAAAGAAAGACCAGGAGGCCTGCCATCCTTATCTCTGTCTGTCTGTCTGTCTGTCTGTCGTTCTGATCCCCTGGAACTGGAGATGGGCCACCATATAGGTGCTGGTAGTTGATCCCAGGTTCTCTGGAAGAGGAGAGAATGCTGTTAATTGTTGAGCCTTTTCAGCGGCCCCACTCATCGTTAAATTTTTACTAGTATATGTTAGTCTGTGTTTATGTACATCATATGCAGACTATAAGAGGGATTTAGATTCTCCAGAATCTGACACCCTCTTCTGGAGTGTCTGAAGACAGCTACAGTGTATTTATATCTAATAAATACATAAATAAATAATCATTTTTTAAAAAGGATAGGAAAGAAAGAAAGACCAGGCAGGCCTGCCATCCTTATCCTTGTCTGTCTGTCCGTCTGTCTGATCCCCTGGGAGTGGAGATGGGACACCATATAGTTGCAGGTAGTTGATCCCAGGTTCTCTGGAAGAGGAGACAATGCTGTTAATTGCTGAGCCCTTTCAGTGCCACCCCCACCTTTAAATTTTAAGAAGTAAATGTGAGGCTGTGTTTATGTACATCATATGCAGACCATAAGAGGGATTTAGATACTCCAGAATCTGACACCCTCTTCTGGAGTGTTGAAGACAACTACATTGTACTTATATCTAATAAATAAATAAATAAATAAATAAATAAATAAATAAATAAATAAAAACATTATTTTAAAAGGATAAGAAAGAAAGAAAGACCAGGCAGGCCTGCCCTCCTTATCTCTGTCTGTCTGACTGTCTGTCTGTCTGATCCCCTGGAAATGGAGATGGGCCACCATATAGTTGCTGGTAGCTGATCCCAGGTTCTCTGGAAGAAGAGACAATGCTGGTAAATGTTGAGCCCTTTCAGTGGCCCCACCCATCTTAAATTTTTAGAAGTGTATGTGAATCTGTGTTTATGTCCATCATATGCAGACCATAAGAGGGATTTATATTCTCCAGAATCTGACACCGTCTTCTGGAATGTCTGAAGACAGCTGGAGTGTACTTATATCTAATAAATACATAAATAAATAAATAAACATTTTTTTAAAAGATAAGAAAGAAAGAAAAACCAGGGAGGCCTGCCACCCTTGTCTGTCTGTCTCTTTGTCTGCCTGATCCCCTGGAACTGGAGGTGGGCCACCATATAGTTGCTGGTAGTTGATCCCAGGTTCTCTGGTAGAGGAGACAATGCTGTTAATTGTTGAGCTTTTAGAGTGGCCCCACCCTTCTTTAAATTTTTAGAAGTATATGTGAGGCTGTGTTTATGTACATCATATGCAAACCATAAGAGGGATTTAGATTCTCCAGAATATGACACCCTCTTCTGGAGTGTCTGAACAGCTACAGTGTACTTATATCTAATAAATAAATAGATAAATAAATAAATAAATAAATAAATAAATAAATAAACATTTTTTAAAAAGGATAAGAAAGAACAGGCAGGCCTGCCATCCATATATCTGTCTGTCTGTCTGTCTGTCTGTCTGTCTGTCTATCTGATCCCCGGGAACTGGAGATTGGCCACCATATAGTTGCTGGTAGTTGATCCAAGGTTCTCTGGAAGAGGAGACAATGCTGTTAATTGTTGAGCCCTTTCAGTGGCCCCACACTTCTTTAAATATTTAGAAGTATATGTGAGGCCTTTTTATGTACATCATATTCAGATTATAAGAGGATTTAGATTCTCCAGAAACTGACACCCTCTACTGGAGTGTCTGAAGACAGCTACAGTGTACTTATATATAATAAATACATAAATAAATAAATAAATAAATAAATAAATAAATAAATAAATAAACATTTTTTTAAAAGGATAAGAAAGAAAGTAAGACCAGGCAGGCCTGCCATCCTTATCTCTGTCTGTCTGTCTGTCTGTCTGATCCCCTGGAACTGCAGATGGGCCACCATATAGTTGCTGGTAGTTGATCCAAGGTTATCTGGAAGAGGAGAAAATGCTGTTAATTGTTGAGCCCTTTCAGTGGCCCCACACTTCTTTAAATATTTAGAAGTATATGTGAGGCTGTGTTTATGTACATCATATTCAGATTATAAGAGGATTTAGATTCTCCAGAATCTGACAACCTCTACTGGAATGTCTGAAGACAGCTACAGTGTACTTATATATAATAAATACATAAATAAATAAATAAATAAACATTTTTTAAAAAGGATAAGAAAGAAAGTAAGACCAGGCAGGCCTGCCATCCTTATCTCTGTCTGTCTGTCTGTGTGTCTGTCTGAACCCCTGGAACTGGAGATGGGCTACCATAAAGTTGCTGGTAGTTGATACCAGGTTCTCTGGAAGAGGAGACAATGCTGTTAATTGTTGACCCCTATTTGTGGCCCTACCCAACTTTAAATTTTTAGAAGTGTATCTGAGGCTGTGTTTATGTACATCATATGCAGACCAGAAGAGGGATTTAGATTTGTCAGTATCTGACACCCTCTTCTGGAGTGTCTGAAGACAGCTACAGTGTACTTATATCTAATAAATACATAAATAAATAAATAAATAAATAAATAAACATTATTTAAACCAGATAAGAAAGAAAGAAAGACCAGGCAGGCCTGCCATCCTTATCTCTGTCTGTCTGTCTGTCTGTCGTTCTGATCCCCTGGAACTGGAGATGGGCCACCATATAGGTGCTGGTAGTTGATCCCAGGTTCTCTGGAAGAGGAGACAATTCTGTTAATTGATGAGCCCTTTCAATGCCCACCCCCACCTTTAAATTTTAAGAAGTAAATGTGAGGCTGTGTTTATGTACATCATATACAGACCATAAGAGGGATTTAGATTTTCCAGAATCTGACAACTTCTTCTGGAGTGTCTGAAGATGGCTACAGTGTACTTACATCTAATAAACATATAAATAAATAAATAAACATTTTTTAAAAAGGATAAGAAAGAAAGAAAGACCAGGCAGGCCTTCCATCCTTATCTCTGTCAGTCTGTCTGTCTGTCAGTCTGTCTGATCGCTTGGAACTGGAGATGGGCCACCATATAGTTGCTGTTAGTTGATCCCAGGTTCTCTGGAAGAGGAGACAATGCTGTTAATTGTTGAGCCCTTTCAGTGACTCCACCTATCTTTAAATTTTTAGAAGTATATGTTAGTCTGTGTTTATGTACATCATATGCAGACCATAAGAGGGATTTAGATTCTCCAGGATCTGACACCCTCATCTGGAGTGTCTGAAGACAGCTACAGTGTACTTATATCTAATAAATAAATAAATAAATAAATAAATAAATAAATAAATAAATAAATAAATATATAAATAAATAAATAAACAATTTTTAAAAAGGATGAGAAAGAAAGTAAAACCACGCAGGCCTGCAATCCTTGTTTGTCTGTCTGTCTGTCTGTCTGATCCCCTGGAACTGGAGGTGGGCCACCATATAGTTGCTGCTAGTTGATCCCAGGTTCTCTGGTAGAGGAGACAATGCTGTTAATTGTTGAGCCGTTTCAGTGGCCCCACACATCTTTAAATTTTTAGAAGTATATGTGAGTCTGTGTTTATGTACATCATATGCAGACCATAAGAGGGATTTAGATTCTCTAGAATATGACGCCCTCTTCTGAAGTATCTGAAGACAGCTACAGTGTACTTATATCTAATAAATACATATATAAATAAATAAACATTTTTAAAATGTATAAGAATGAAAGAAAAACCAGGCAGTAGTGCAATCATTGTCTGTCTGTCTGTATGTATGACTGTCAGATCCCCTGGAACTGGAGATGGGCCACAATATAGTTGCTGGTAGTTGATCCCAGGTCCTCTGGAAGAGGAGACAATGCTGTTAATTGTTGAGCCCTTTCAGTGGCCCCACCCATCTTTAAATTTTTAGAAGTATATGTGAGGCTGTGTTTATGTACATCATATGCAGACCATAAGAGGGATATAGATTCTCCAGAATCTGACACCCTCTTCTGGAGAGTCTGAAGACAGCTACAGTGTACTTATATATAATAAATAAATAAATAAATAAATAAATAAATAAATAAATAAATAAATGAATAAATGAATAAATGAATAAATAAATAAATAAACATTTTTAAAAAGGATAAGAAACAAAGAAAAATCAGGCAGAACTGACATCCTTATCTTTGTCTGTCTGTCTGTCTGTCTGATCCCCTGCAACTTGAGATGGGCCACCATATAGTTGCTGGTAGTTGATCCCATATTCTCTGGAAGAGGAGACAATGGTGTTAATTTTTGAGCCTTTTCAGTGGGCCCACCCAGCTTTAAATTTTTAGAAGTATATGTAAGCCTGTGTTTATGTACATCATATACAGACCATAAGAGGGATTTAGATTCTCCAGAAGATGACACCCTCTTCTAGAGTGTCTGAAGACAGCTATAGTGTACTTATATCTAATAAATAAATAAATAAATAAATAAATAAATAAATAAATAAATAAATAAATAAACATTTTTTAAAAGTATAAGAAAGAAAGAAAGTCCAGGCAGGCCTCCATCCTTATCTCTGTCTCTCTGTCTGACTGTCTGATACCCTGGAACTGGAGATGAGCCACCATATAGTTGCTGGTAGTTTATCCAAGGTTCTCTGGAAGAGGAAGCAATGCTGTTAATTGTTGAGCCATTTTTGGGGCCCCACCCATCTTTAAATTTTTAGAAGAAAATGTGAGTCTGTGTTTTTGTACATCATATGCAGACCATAAGAGGGATATAGATTCTCCAGAATCTGACACCCTCTTCTGGAGTGTCTGAAGACAGCTACAGTGTACTTATATCTAATAAATAAATAGACAAATAAATAAATAATTAATTAAACATTTTTTAAAAAGGATAAGAAAGAAAGAAAGAACAGGCAGGCCTGCCATCCATATCTCTGTCTGTCTGTCTGTCTGTCTATCTGATCCCCGGGAACTGGAGATGGGCCACCATATAGTTGCTGGTAGTTGATCCAAGGTTCTCTGTAAGAGGAGACAATGCTGTTAATTGTTGAGCCCTTTCAGTGGCCCCACACTTCTTTAAATATTTAGAAGTATATGTGAGGCCTTTTTATGTACATCATATTCAGATTATAAGAGGATTTAGATTCTCCATAATCTGACACCCTCTACTGGAGTGTCTGAAGACAGCTACAGTGTATTTATATATAATAAATACATAAATAAATAAATAAATAAATAAATAAACATTTTTTAAAAAGGATAAGAAAGAAAGTAAGACCAGGCAGGCCTGCCATCCTTATCTCTGTCTGTCTGTCTGTCTGTCTGTCTGATCCCCTGAAGTGGAGATGGGCTACCATATAGTTGCTGGTAGTTGATCCCAGGTTCTCTGGAAGAGGAGACAATGCTGTTAATTGTTGAACCCTATCAGTGGCCCTACCCATCTTTAAATTTTTAGAAGTGTATGTGAGGCTGTGTTTATGTACATCATATGCAGACCAGAAGAGGGATTTAGATTCATCAGAATCTGACACCTTCTTCTGGAGTTTCTGAAGACAACAACAGTGTACTTATATCTAATAAATACATAAATAAATAAGTAAATAAAGAAATAAACATTATTTAAACCAGATAAGAAAGAAAGAAAGACCAGGCAGGCCTGCCATTCTTATCTCTGTCTGTCTGTCTGTCTGTCTGTCGTTCTGATCCCCTGGAACTGGAGATGAGCCACCATATAGGTGCTGGTAGTTGATCCCAGGTTCTCTGGAAGAGGACACAATGCTGTTAATTGTTGAGCGCTTTCAGTGGCCCCACCCATCATTAAAATTTTAGTAGTATATGTGAGGCTGTGTTTATGTTCATCATATGCAGACCATAAGAGGGATTTAGATTCTCCAGAATATGACACCCTCTTCTGGAGTGTCTGAAGACAGCTACAGTGTACTTATATATAATAAATACATAAATAAATAAACATTTTTTAAAAAGGATAAGAAAGAAAGACCAGGCAGGACTGCCATCCTTATCCTTGTCTGTCTGTCTGTCTCTCTGATCACCTGGGAGTGGAGATTGGCCACCATATAATTGCAGGTAGTTGATCCCAGGTTCTCTGGAAGAGAAGACAATGCTGTTAATTGTTGAGCCCTTTCAGTGGCTCCACATATCTTTAAATTTTTAGATGTATATGTGAGGCTATGTTTATGTACATCATATGCAGATCATATGAGGGATTTAGATTCTCGAGAATCTGACACCCTCCTCTGGAGTGTCTGAAGACAACTACAGTGTACTTATATCTAATAAATCAATCAATCAATCAATCAATCAATCAATAAATAAATAAATAAATAAATAAATAAATAAACATTTTTTAAAAGGATAAGAAAGAAAGACGGACCAGGCAGGCCTGCCCTCCTTATCTCTGTCTGTCTGTCTGTCTGTTTGTCTGATCCCCTGGAACTGGAGATGGGCCACCATATAGTTGCTGCTAGTTGATCCCAGGTTCTGGTAGAGGAGACAATGCTGTTAATTGTTGAGCCGTTTCAGTGGCCCCACACATCTTTAAATTTTTAGAAGTATATGTGAGGCTGTGTTTATGTACATCATATGCAGACAATAAGAGGGATTTAGATTTCCAGAATAAGACACCCTCTTCTGAAGTGTCTGAAGACAGCTACAGTGTACTTATATCTAATAAATACATACATAAATAAATAAATAAATAAATAAATAAATAAATAAATAAATAAACATTTTTAAAATGTATAAGAATGAAAGAAAAACCAGGCAGTAGTGCAATCATTGTCTGTCTGTCTGTATGTATGACTGTCAGATCCCCTGGAACTGGAGATGGGCCACAATATAGTTGCTGGTAGTTGATCCCAGGTCCTCTGGAAGAGGAGACAATGCTGTTAATTGTTGAGCCCTTTCAGTGGCCCCACCCATCTTTAAATTTTTAGAAGTATATGTGAGGCTGTGTTTATGTACATCATATGCAGACCATAAGAGGGATATAGATTCTCCAGAATCTGACACCCTCTTCTGGAGAGTCTGAAGACAGCTACAGTGTACTTATATATAATAAATAAATAAATAAATAAATAAATAAATAAATAAATAAATGAATAAATGAATAAATGAATAAATAAATAAATAAACATTTTTAAAAAGGATAAGAAACAAAGAAAAATCAGGCAGAACTGACATCCTTATCTTTGTCTGTCTGTCTGTCTGTCTGATCCCCTGCAACTTGAGATGGGCCACCATATAGTTGCTGGTAGTTGATCCCATATTCTCTGGAAGAGGAGACAATGGTGTTAATTTTTGAGCCTTTTCAGTGGGCCCACCCAGCTTTAAATTTTTAGAAGTATATGTAAGCCTGTGTTTATGTACATCATATACAGACCATAAGAGGGATTTAGATTCTCCAGAAGATGACACCCTCTTCTAGAGTGTCTGAAGACAGCTATAGTGTACTTATATCTAATAAATAAATAAATAAATAAATAAATAAATAAATAAATAAATAAATAAATAAACATTTTTTTAAAAGTATAAGAAAGAAAGAAAGTCCAGGCAGGCCTCCATCCTTATCTCTGTCTCTCTGTCTGACTGTCTGATACCCTGGAACTGGAGATGAGCCACCATATAGTTGCTGGTAGTTTATCCAAGGTTCTCTGGAAGAGGAAGCAATGCTGTTAATTGTTGAGCCATTTTTGGGGCCCCACCCATCTTTAAATTTTTAGAAGAAAATGTGAGTCTGTGTTTTTGTACATCATATGCAGACCATAAGAGGGATATAGATTCTCCAGAATCTGACACCCTCTTCTGGAGTGTCTGAAGACAGCTACAGTGTACTTATATCTAATAAATAAATAGACAAATAAATAAATAATTAATTAAACATTTTTTAAAAAGGATAAGAAAGAAAGAAAGAACAGGCAGGCCTGCCATCCATATCTCTGTCTGTCTGTCTGTCTGTCTATCTGATCCCCGGGAACTGGAGATGGGCCACCATATAGTTGCTGGTAGTTGATCCAAGGTTCTCTGTAAGAGGAGACAATGCTGTTAATTGTTGAGCCCTTTCAGTGGCCCCACACTTCTTTAAATATTTAGAAGTATATGTGAGGCCTTTTTATGTACATCATATTCAGATTATAAGAGGATTTAGATTCTCCAGAATCTGACACCCTCTACTGGAGTGTCTGAAGACAGCTACAGTGTATTTATATATAATAAATACATAAATAAATAAATAAATAAATAAATAAACATTTTTTAAAAAGGATAAGAAAGAAAGTAAGACCAGGCAGGCCTGCCATCCTTATCTCTGTCTGTCTGTCTGTCTGTCTGTCTGATCCCCTGGAAGTGGAGATGGGCTACCATATAGTTGCTGGTAGTTGATCCCAGGTTCTCTGGAAGAGGAGACAATGCTGTTAATTGTTGAACCCTATCAGTGGCCCTACCCATCTTTAAATTTTTAGAAGTGTATGTGAGGCTGTGTTTATGTACATCATATGCAGACCAGAAGAGGGATTTAGATTCATCAGAATCTGACACCTTCTTCTGGAGTTTCTGAAGACAACAACAGTGTACTTATATCTAATAAATACATAAATAAATAAGTAAATAAAGAAATAAACATTATTTAAACCAGATAAGAAAGAAAGAAAGACCAGGCAGGCCTGCCATTCTTATCTCTGTCTGTCTGTCTGTCTGTCTGTCGTTCTGATCCCCTGGAACTGGAGATGAGCCACCATATAGGTGCTGGTAGTTGATCCCAGGTTCTCTGGAAGAGGACACAATGCTGTTAATTGTTGAGCGCTTTCAGTGGCCCCACCCATCATTAAAATTTTAGTAGTATATGTGAGGCTGTGTTTATGTTCATCATATGCAGACCATAAGAGGGATTTAGATTCTCCAGAATATGACACCCTCTTCTGGAGTGTCTGAAGACAGCTACAGTGTACTTATATATAATAAATACATAAATAAATAAACATTTTTTAAAAAGGATAAGAAAGAAAGACCAGGCAGGACTGCCATCCTTATCCTTGTCTGTCTGTCTGTCTCTCTGATCACCTGGGAGTGGAGATTGGCCACCATATAATTGCAGGTAGTTGATCCCAGGTTCTCTGGAAGAGAAGACAATGCTGTTAATTGTTGAGCCC
This sequence comes from Mus caroli, assembly GCF_978045245.1. Taxonomy (NCBI): domain Eukaryota; kingdom Metazoa; phylum Chordata; class Mammalia; order Rodentia; family Muridae; genus Mus; species Mus caroli. Next base: position 21,504 of record NW_028228121.1, on the reverse strand, counting down.
TTTCAGTGGCTCCACATATCTTTAAATTTTTAGATGTATATGTGAGGCTATGTTTATGTACATCATATGCAGATCATATGAGGGATTTAGATTCTCGAGAATCTGACACCCTCCTCTGGAGTGTCTGAAGACAACTACAGTGTACTTATATCTAATAAATCAATCAATCAATCAATCAATCAATCAATAAATAAATAAATAAATAAATAAATAAATAAATAAACATTTTTTAAAAGGATAAGAAAGAAAGACGGACCAGGCAGGCCTGCCCTCCTTATCTCTGTCTGTCTGTCTGTCTGTTTGTCTGATCCCCTGGAACTGGAGATGGGCCACCATATAGTTGCTGCTAGTTGATCCCAGGTTCTGGTAGAGGAGACAATGCTGTTAATTGTTGAGCCGTTTCAGTGGCCCCACACATCTTTAAATTTTTAGAAGTATATGTGAGGCTGTGTTTATGTACATCATATGCAGACAATAAGAGGGATTTAGATTTCCAGAATATGACACCCTCTTCTGAAGTGTCTGAAGACAGCTACAGTGTACTTATATCTAATAAATACATACATAAATAAATAAATAAATAAATAAATAAATAAATAAATAAACATTTTTAAAATGTATAAGAAAGAAAGAAAAACCAGGCAGGCCTGCAATCCTTGTCTGTCTGTCTGTATGTATGTCTGTCTGATCCCCTGGAACTGGAGATGGGCCACAATATAGTTGCTGGTAGTTGATCCCAGGTACTCTGGAAGAGGAGACAATGCTGTTAATTGTTGAGCCCTTTCAGTGGCTCCACCTATCTTTAAATTTTTAGATGTATATGTGAGGCTGTGTTTATGTACATCATATGCAGACCATAAGAGGGATTTAGATTTTCCAGAATCTGACACCCTCTTCTGGAGTGTCTGAAGACAGCTACATTGTACTTATATCTAATAAATACATAAATAAATAAACATTTTTTAAAAAGAATAAGAAAGAAAGACCAGGCAGGCCTGCCATCCTTATCCTTGTATGTCTGTCTGTCTCTCTGATCCCCTGGGAGTGGAGATGGGCCACAATATAGTTGCAGGTAGTTGATCCCAGGTTCTCTGGAAGAGGAGACAATGCTGTTAATTGTTGAGCCCTTTCAGTGGCTCCACATATCTTTAAATTTTTAGATGTATATGTGAGGCTGTGTTTATGTACATCATATGCAGACCATAAGAGGGATTTAGATTCTCCAGAATCTGACACCCTCTTCTGGAGTGTCTGAAGACAACTACAGTGTACTTATATCTAATAAATAAATAAATAAATAAATAAATAAATAAATAAATAAATAAACATTTTTAAAAGGATAAGAAAGAAAGAAAAACCAGGCAGGCCTGCCCTCCTTATCTCTGTCTGTCTGTCTGTCTGTCTGGTCCCCTGGAACTGGAGATGGGCCACTATATAGTTGCTGGTAGTTGATCCCAGGTTCTCTGGAAGAAGAGACAATGCTGTTAATTGTTGAGCCCTTTCAGTGGCCCCACCCATCTTTAAATTTTTAGATGTACATGTTAGGCTGTGTTTATGTCCATCATATGCAGACCATAATGTGGATTTATATTCTCCAGAATCTGACACCCTCTTCTGGAGTGTCTGAAGACAGCTACAGTGTACTTATATCTAATAAATACAAAAATAAATAAATAAACATTATTTTAATAGGATAAGAAAGAAAGAAAAACCAGGGAGGCCTGCCACCCTTGTCTGTCTGTCTCTTGTCTGCCTGATCCCCTGGAACTGGAGATGGGCCACCATATAGTTGCTGGTATTTGATCCCAGGTTCTCTGTTAGAGGAGACAATGCTGTTAATTGTTGAGCCCTTTCAGTGGCCCCACACATCTTTAAATTTTTAGAAGTATATGTGAGGCTGTGTTTATGTACATCATATGCAGACCATAAGAGGGATTTAGATTCTCCAGAATCTGTCACCCTCTTGTGGAGTGTCTGAAGACAGCTACAGTGTACTTATATATAATAAATACATAAATAAATAAATAAACATTTTTTAAATAGGTAAGAAAGAAAGTAAAACCAGTCAGGCCTGCAATCCTTATCTGTCTGTCTGTCTGTCTGTCTGATCCCCTAGAACTGGAGATGGGCCACCATATAGTTGCTGGTATTTGATCCCAGGTTCTCTGGTAGAGGAGACAATGCTGTTAATTGTTGAGCCGTTTCAGTGGCCCCACACACCTTTAAATTTGTAGAAGTATATGTGAGGCTGTGTTTATGTACATCATATGCAGACCATAAGAGGGATTTAGATTCTCCAGAATATGACACCCTCTTCTGGAGTGTCTGAAGACAACTACAGTGTACTTATATCTAATAAATACATATATAAATAAATAAAAATTTTTATAATGTATAAGAAAGAAAGAATAACCAGGCAGTCCTGCAATCCTTGTCTGTCTGTCTGTATGTATGTCTGTCAGATCCCCTGGAACTGGAGATGGGCCACAATATAGTTGCTGGTAGTTGATCCCAGGTCCTCTGGAAGAGGAGACAATGCTGTTAATTGTTGAGCCCTTTCAGTGGCCCCACCCATCTTTAAATTTTTAGAAGTATATGTGAGGCTGTGTTTATGTACATCATATGCAGACCATAAGAGGGATTTAGATTCTCCAGAAGATGACACCCTCTTCTAGAGTGTCTGAAGTCAGCTACAGTGTACATATATCTAATAAATAAATAAATAAATAAATAAACATTTTTTTAAAAGTATAAGAAAGAAAGAAAGACCAGGCAGGCCTCCATCCTTATCTCTGTCTGTCTGTCTGTCTGTCAATCTGATACCTGGGAACTGGAGATGGGCCACGAATAGTTGCTGGTAGTTGATCCCAGGTGCTCTGGAAGAGGAGACAATGCTGTTAATTTTTGAGCCCTTTCAGTGTTGCCACCCGTCTTTAAATATTTAGAAGTATATGTGAGGCTGTGTTTATGTACATCATATGCAGACCATAAGAGGGATTTAGATTCTCCAGAATCTGACACCCTCTTCTGGAGTGTCTGAAGACAGCTAGAGTGTACTTATATCTAATAAATACATAAGTAAATAAATAAATATTTTTTAAAAAGGATAAGAAAGAAAGAAAAACCAGGGAGGCCTCCCACCCTTGTCTGTCTGTCTCTTTGTCTGCCTGATCCCCTGCAACTTGAAATGGGCCACCATATAGTTGCTGGTAGTTGATCCCACGTTCTCTGGAAGAGGAGACAATGGTGTTAATTGTTGAGCCCTTTCAATGGGCCCACCCATCTTTAAATATTTAGAAGTATATGTGAGGCTGTGTTTATGTACATCATATGCAGACCATAAGAGGGATTTAGATTCTCCAGAAGATGACACCCTCTTCTAGAGTGTCTGAAGACAGCTACAGTGTACTTATATCTAATAAATACATATATAAATAATTAAGTAAATAAATAAATAAATAAATAAATAAATAAATAAATAAATAAACATTTTTTTAAAAGTATAAGAAAGAAAGAAAGACCAGGCAGGTCTCCATTCTTATCTCTGTCTCTCTGTCTGACTCTATGATACCCTGGAACTGGAGATGGGCCACCATATAGTTGCTGGTAGTTTATCCAAGGTTCTCTGGAAGAAGAGGCAATGCTGTTAATTGTTGAGCCATTTCTGGGGCCCCACCCATGTTTAAATTTTTAGAAGAAAATATGAGGCTGTGTTTATGTCCATCATATGCAGACCATAAGAGGGATTTATATTCTCCAGAATCTGACACCCTCTTCTGGAGTGTCTGAAGACAGCTACAGTGTACTTATATCTAATAAATACATAAATAAATAAATAAATAAACATTTTTTAAAAAGGATAAGAAAGAAAGAAAAACCAGGGAGGCCTGCCACCCTTGTCTGTCTGTCTCTTTGTGTGCCTGATCCCCTGGAACTGGAGATGGGCCACCATATAGTTGCTGGTATTTGATCCCAGGTTCTCTGGTAGAGGAGACAATGTTGTTAATTGTTGAGCCGTTTCAGTGGCCCCACACATCTTTAAATTTTTAGAAGTATATGTGAGGCTGTGTTTATGTACATCATATGCAAACCATAAGAGGGATTTAGATTCTCCAGAATAAGACACCCTCTTCTGAAGTGTCTGAAGACAGCTACAGTGTACTTATATCTAATAAATACATATATAAATAAATAAAAATTTTTAAAATGTATAAGAAAGAAAGAAAAACCAGGCAGTCCTGCAATCCTTGTCTGTCTGTATGTATGTATGTCTGTCAGATCCCCTGGAACTGGAGATGGGCCACAATATAGTTGCTGGTAGTTGATCCCAGGTCCTCTGGAAGAGGAGACAATGCTGTTAATTGTTGAGCCCTTTCAGTGGCCCCACCCATCTTTAAATTTTTAGAAGTATATGTGAGGCTGTGTTTATGTACATCATATGCAGACCATAAGAGGGATATAGATTCTCCAGAATCTGACACCCTCTTCTGGAGAGTCTGAAGACAGCTACAGTGTACATATATCTAATAAATACATAAATAAATAAATGAATAAATGAATAAATAAATAAATAAACATTTTTAAAAAGGATAAGAAAGAAAGAAAAATCAGGCAGGACTGCCAACCTTATCTCTGTCTGTCTGTCTGTCTGTGTGATCCCCTGCAACTTGAGATGGGCCACCATATAGTTGCTGGTAGTTGATCCCACGTTCTCTGGAAGAGGAGACAATGCTGTTAATTGTTGAGCCCTTTCAGTGGGCCCACCCATCTTTAAATTTTTAGAAGTATATGTGAGGCTGTGTTTATGTACATCATATGCAGACCATAAGAGGGATTTAGAGTCTCCAGAAGATGACACCCTCTTCTAGAGTGTCTGAAGTCAGCTACAGTGTACTTATATCTAATAAATAAATAAATAAATAAATAAATAAATAAATAAATAAATAAACATTTTTTTAAAAGTATAAGAAAGAAAGAAAGACCAGGCAGGCCTCCGTTCCTTATCTCTGTCTCTCTGTCTGACTGTCTGATACCCTGGAACTGGTGATGGGCCACCATATAGTTGCTGGTAGTTTATCCAAGGTTCTCTGGAAGAAGAGGCAATGCTGTTAATTGTTGAGCCATTTCTGGGGCCCCACCCATCTTTAAATTTTTAGAAGAAAATGTGAGGCTGTGTTTATGTACATCATATGCAGACCATAAGAGGGATTTAGATTCTCTAGAATCTGACACCCTCTTCTGGAGTGTCTGAAGACAGCTACAGTGTACTTATATCTAATAAATACATAAATAAATAAACAAATGAATAAATAAATAAATAAATAAATAAATAAATAAACATTTTTTAAAAAGGATAAGAAAGTAAGAAAAACCAGGCAGGCCTGCCGCCCTTATCTCTGTCTGTCTGTCTGTCTGTCTGTCTGATCCCCTGGAACTGGAGATCAGCCACCATAGTGTTGCTGGTAGTTTATCCCAGGTTCTCTGGAAGAGGAGACAATGCTGTTAATTGTTGAGCCCTTTCAGTGGCCCCACACTTCTTTAAATATTTAGAAGTATATGTGAGGCTGTGTTTATGTACATCATATTCAGATTATAAGAGGATTTAGATTCTCCAGAATCTGACACCCTCTACTAGAGTGTCTGAAGACAGCTACAGTGTACTTATATATAATAAATACATAAATAAATAAATAAATAAATAAATAAATAAATAAACATTTTTTTAAAAGGATAAGAAAAAATGTAAGACCAGGCAGGCCTGCCATCCTTATCTCTGTCTATCTGTCTGTCTGTCTGATCCCCTGGAACTGGAGATGGGCTACCATATAGTTGCTGGTAGTTGATCCCAGGTTCTCTGGAAGAGGAGACAATAGTGATAATTGTTGAGCCCTATCAGTGGCCCTACCCATCTTTAAATTTTTAGAAGTGTATGTGAGGCTGTGTTTATGTACATCATATGAAGACCAGAAGAGGGATTTAGATTCATCAGAATCTGACACCCTCTTCTGGAGTGTCTGAAGACAGCTACAGTGTACTTAAATCTAATAAATACATAAATAAATAAATAAATAAATAAATAAATAAATAAATAAATAAACATTATTTAAACCAGATAAGAAAGAAAGAAAGACCAGGCAGGCCTGCCATCCTTATCTCTGTCTGTCTGTCTGTCGTTCTGATCCCCTGGAACTGGAGATGGGTCACCATATAGGTGCTGGTAGTTGCTCCCAGGTTCTCTGGAAGAGGAGACAATGCTGTTAATTGTTGAGCGCTTTCAGTGGCCCCACCCATCGTTAAATTTTTAGTACTATATGTGAGGCCGTGTTTATGTACATCATATGCAGACCATAAGAGGGATTTAGATTCTCCAGAATATGACACCCTCTTCTGGAGTGTCTGAAGACAGCTACAGTGTTCTTATATCTAATAAATACATAAATAAATAAACATTTTTTAAAAAGGATAAGAAAGAAAGAAAGACCAGGCAGGCCTGCCATCCATATCTCTGTCTGTCTGTCTGTCTCTCTATCTGATCCCGGGAACTAGAGATGGGCCACCATATAGTTGCTGGTAGTTGATCCAAGGTTCTCTGGAAGAGGAGACAATGCTGTTAATTGTTGAGCCCTTTCAGTGGCCCCACACTTCTTTAAATATTTAGAAGTATATGTGAGGCTGTGTTTATGTACATCATATTCAGATTATAAGAGGATTTAGATTCTCCAGAATCTGACACCCTCTACTGGAGTGTCTGAAGACAGCTACAGTGTACTTATATATAATAAATACATAAATAAATAAAGAAATAAATAAATAAACATTTTTTAAAAAGGATAAGAACGAAAGTAAGACCAGGCAGGCCTGCCATCCTTATCTCTGTCTGTCTGTCTGTCTGTCTGATCCCCTGGAACTTGAGATGGGACACCATATAGTTGCTGGTAGTTGATCCCAGGTTATCTGGAAGAAGAGACAATGCTGTTAATTGTTGATCCATTTCAGTGGCCCCACCCATCTTTAAATTTTTAGAAGTGTATGTGAATCTGTGTTTATGTCCATCATATGCAGACCATAAGAGGGATTTATATTCTCCAGAATTTGACACCCTGTTCTGGAGTGTCTGAAGACAGCTACAGTGTACTTATATCTAATAAATACATAAGTAAATAAATAAACATTTTTTAAAAAGGATAAGAAAGAAAGAAAAACCAGGGAGGCCTGCCACCCTTGACTGTCTGTCTCTTTGTCTGCCTGATCCCCTGCAACTTGAAATGGGCCACCATATAGTTGCTGGTAGTTGATCCCACGTTCTCTGGAAGAGGAGACAATGGTGTTAATTGTTGAGCCCTTTCAGTGGGCCCACCCATCTTTAAATATTTAGGAGTATATGTGAGGCTGTGTTTATGTACATCATATGCAGACCATAAGAGGGATTTAGATTCTCCAGAAGATGACACCCTCTTCTAGAGTGTCTAAAGACAGCTACAGTGTACTTATATCTAATAAATACATATATAAATAAATAAGTAAATAAATAAATAAATAAATAAATAAATAAATAAATAAATAAATAAACATTTTTTTAAAAGTATAAGAAAGAAAGAAAGACCAGGCAGGCCTCCATCCTTATCTCTGTCTCTCTGTCTGACTGTCTGATACCCTGGAACTGGAGATGGGCCACCATATAGTTGCTGGTAGTTTATCCAAGGTTCTCTGGAAGAAGAGGCAATGCTGTTAATTGTTGAGCCATTTCTGGGGCCCCACCCATGTTTAAATTTTTAGAAGAAAATATGAGGCTGTGTTTATGTCCATCATATGCAGACCATAAGAGGGATTTATATTCTCCAGAATCTGACACCCTCTTCTGGAGTGTCTGAAGACAGCTACAGTGTACTTATATCTAATAAATACATAAATAAATAAATAAATAAATAAATAAATAAATAAATAAATAAATAAATAAACATTTTTTAAAAACGATAAGAAAGAAAGAAAAACCAGGGAGGCCTGCCACCCTTGTCTGTCTGTCTCTTTGTCTGCCTGATCCCCTGGAACTGGAGATGGGCCACCATATAGTTGCTGGTATTTGATCCCAGGTTCTCTGGTAGAGGAGACAATGTTGTTAATTGTTGAGCCGTTTCAGTGGCCCCACACATCTTTAAATTTTTAGAAGTATATGTGAGGCTGTGTTTATGTACATCATATGCAGACCATAAGAGGGATTTAGATTCTCCAGAATAAGACACCCTCTTCTGAAGTGTCTGAAGACAGCTACAGTGTACTTATATCTAATAAATACATATATAAATAAATAAAAATTTTTAAAATGTATAAGAAAGAAAGAAAAACCAGGCAGTCCTGCAATCCTTGTCTGTCTGTATGTATGTATGTCTGTCAGATCCCCTGGAACTGGAGATAGGCCACAATATAGTTGCTGGTAGTTGATCCCAGGTCCTCTGGAAGAGGAGACAATGCTGTTAATTGTTGAGCCCTTTCAGTGGCCCCACCCATCTTTAAATTTTTAGAAGTATATGTGAGGCTGTGTTTATGTACATCATATGCAGACCATAAGAGGGATATAGATTCTCCAGAATCTGACACCCTCTTCTGGAGAGTCTGAAGACAGCTACAGTGTACATATATCTAATAAATACATAAATAAATAAATGAATAAATGAATAAATAAATAAATAAACATTTTTAAAAAGGATAAGAAAGAAAGAAAAATCAGGCAGGACTGCCAACCTTATCTCTGTCTGTCTGTCTGTCTGTGTGATCCCCTGCAACTTGAGATGGGCCACCATATAGTTGCTGGTAGTTGATCCCACGTTCTCTGGAAGAGGAGACAATGCTGTTAATTGTTGAGCCCTTTCAGTGGGCCCACCCATCTTTAAATTTTTAGAAGTATATGTGAGGCTGTGTTTATGTACATCATATGCAGACCATAAGAGGGATTTAGATTCTCCAGAAGATGACACCCTCTTCTAGAGTGTCTGAAGTCAGCTACAGTGTACTTATATCTAATAAATAAATAAATAAATAAATAAATAAATAAATAAACATTTTTTTAAAAGTATAAGAAAGAAAGAAAGACCAGGCAGGCCTCCGTTCCTTATCTCTGTCTCTCTGTCTGACTGTCTGATACCCTGGAACTGGTGATGGGCCACCATATAGTTGCTGGTAGTTTATCCAAGGTTCTCTGGAAGAAGAGGCAATGCTGTTAATTGTTGAGCCATTTCTGGGGCCCCACCCATCTTTAAATTTTTAGAAGAAAATGTGAGGCTGTGTTTATGTACATCATATGCAGACCATAAGAGGGATTTAGATTCTCTAGAATCTGACACCCTCTTCTGGAGTGTCTGAAGACAGCTACAGTATACTTATATCTAATAAATACATAAATAAATAAACAAATGAATAAATAAATAAATAAATAAATAAATAAATAAATAAATGAATAAACATTTTTTAAAAAGGATAAGAAAGTAAGAAAAACCAGGCAGGCCTGCCGCCCTTATCTCTGTCTGTCTGTCTGTCTGTCTGTCTGATCCCCTGGAACTGGAGATCAGCCACCATAGTGTTGCTGGTAGTTTATCCCAGGTTCTCTGGAAGAGGAGACAACGCTGTTAATTGTTGAGCCCTTTCAGTGGCCCCACACTTCTTTAAATATTTAGAAGTATATGTGAGGCTGTGTTTATGTACATCATATTCAGATTATAAGAGGATTTAGATTCTCCAGAATCTGACACCCTCTACTGGAGTGTCTGAAGACAGCTACAGTGTACTTATATATAATAAATACATAAATAAATAAATAAATAAATAAATAAATAAATAAATAAACATTTTTTTAAAGGGATAAGAAAGAATGTAAGACCAGGCAGGTCTGCCATCCTTATCTCTGTCTATCTGTCTGTCTGTCTGATCCCCTGGAACTGGAGATGGGCTACCATATAGTTGCTGGTAGTTGATCCCAGGTTCTCTGGAAGAGGAGACAATAGTGATAATTGTTGAGCCCTATCAGTGGCCCTACCCATCTTTAAATTTTTAGAAGTGTATGTGAGGCTGTGTTTATGTACATCATATGAAGACCAGAAGAGGGATTTAGATTCATCAGAATCTGACACCCTCTTCTGGAGTGTCTGAAGACAGCTACAGTGTACTTATATCTAATAAATACATAAATAAATAAATAAATAACTAAATAAACATTATTTAAACCAGATAAGAAAGAAAGAAAGACCAGGCAGGCCTGCCATCCTTATCTCTGTCTGTCTGTCTGTCTGTCGTTCTGATCCCCTGGAACTGGAGATGGGTCACCATATAGGTGCTGGTAGTTGCTCCCAGGTTCTCTGGAAGAGGAGACAATGCTGTTAATTGTTGAGCGCTTTCAGTGGCCCCACCCATCGTTAAATTTTTAGTACTATATGTGAGGCCGTGTTTATGTACATCATATGCAGACCATAAGAGGGATTTAGATTCTCCAGAATCTGACACCCTCTACTGGAGTGTCTGAAGACAGCTACAGTGTACTTATATATAATAAATACATAAATAAATAAAGAAATAAATAAATAAACATTTTTTAAAAAGGATAAGAAAGAAAGTAAGACCAGGCAGGCCTGCCATCCTTATCTCTGTCTGTCTGTCTGTCTGTCTGATCCCCTGGAACTTGAGATGGGCCACCATATAGTTGCTGGTAGTTGATCCCAGGTTATCTGGAAGAAGAGACAATGCTGTTAATTGTTGATCCATTTCAGTGGCCCCACCCATCTTTAAATTTTTAGAAGTGTATGTGAATCTGTGTTTATGTCCATCATATGCAGACCATAAGAGGGATTTATATTCTCCAGAATCTGACACCCTGTTCTGGAGTGTCTGAAGACAGCTACAGTGTACTTATATCTAATAAATACATAAGTAAATAAATAAACATTTTTTAAAAAGGATAAGAAAGAAAGAAAAACCAGGGAGGCCTGCCACCCTTAACTGTCTGTATCTTTGTCTGCCTGATCCCCTGCAACTTGAAATGGGCCACCATATAGTTGCTGGTAGTTGATCCCACGTTCTCTGGAAGAGGAGACAATGGTGTTAATTGTTGAGCCCTTTCAGTGGGCCCACCCATCTTTAAATATTTAGAAGTATATGTGAGGCTGTGTTTATGTACATCATATGCAGACCATAAGAGAGATTTAGATTCTCCAGAAGATGACACCCTCTTCTAGAGTGTCTGAAGACAGCTACAGTGTACTTATATCTAATAAATACATATATAAATAAATAAGTAAATAAATAAATAAATAAATAAATAAATAAATAAATAAACATTTTTTTAAAAGTATAAGAAAGAAAGAAATACCAGGCAGGCCTCCTTCCTTATCTCTGTCTCTCTGTCTGACTGTCTGATACCCTGGAACTGGAGATGGGCCACCATATAGTTGCTGGTAGTTTATCCAAGGTTCTCTGGAAGAAGAGGCAATGCTGTTAATTGTTGAGCCATTTCTGGGGCCCCACCCATGTTTAAATTTTTAGAAGAAAATATGAGGCTGTGTTTATGTCCATCATATGCAGACCATAAGAGGGATTTATATTCTCCAGAATCTGACACCCTCTTCTGGAGTGTCTGAAGACAGCTACAGTGTACTTATATCTAATAAATACATAAATAAATAAATAAATAAACATTTTTTAAAAACGATAAGAAAGAAAGAAAAACCAGGGAGGCCTGCCACCCTTGTCTGTCTGTCTCTTTGTCTGCCTGATCCCCTGGAACTGGAGATGGGCCACCATATAGTTGCTGGTATTTGATCCCAGGTTCTCTGGTAGAGGAGACAATGCTGTTAATTGTTGAGCCGTTTCAGTGGCCCCACACATCTTTAAATTTTTAGAAGTATATGTGAGGCTGTGTTTATGTACATCATATGCAGAACATAAGAGGGATTTAGATTCTCCAGAATATGACACCCTCTTCTGAAGTGTCTGAAGACAGCTACAGTGTACTTATATCTAATAAATACATATATAAATAAATAAAATTTTTTAAAATGTATAAGAAAGAAAGAAAAACCAGACAGTCCTGCAATCCATGTCTGTCTGTCTGTATGTATGTCTGTCAGATCCCCTGGAACTGGAGATGGGCCACAATATAGCTGCTGGTAGTTGATCCCAGGTCCTTTGGAAGAGGAGACAATGCTGTTAATTGTTGAGCCCTTTCAGTGGCCCCACCCATCTTTAAATTTTTTGAAGTATATGTGAGGCTGTGTTTATGTACATCATATGCAGACCATAAGTGGGATATAGATTCTCCAGAATCTGACACCCTCTTCTGGAGAGTCTGAAGACAGCTACAGTGTACATATATCTAATAAATACATAAATAAATAAATGAATAAATGAATAAATAAATAAATAAACATTTTTAAAAAGGATAAGAAAGAAAGAAAAATCAGGCAGGACTGCCATCCTTATCTCTGTCTGTCTGTCTGTCTGTCTGATCCCCTGCAACTTGAGATGGGCCACCATATAGTTGCTGGTAGTTGATCCCACGTTCTCTGGAAGAGGAGACAATGCTGTTAATTGTTGAGCCCTTTCAGTGGGCCCACCCATCTTTAAATTTTTAGAAGTATATGTGAGGCTGTGTTTATGTACATCATATGCAGACCTTAAGAGGGATTTAGATTCTCCAGAAGATGACACCCTCTTCTAGAGTGTCTGAAGTCAGCTACAGTGTACTTATATCTAATAAATAAATAAATAAATAAATAAATAAATAAATAAATAAACATTTTTTTAAAAGTATAAGAAAGAAAGAAAGACCAGGCAGGCCTCCGTTCCTTATCTCTGTCTCTCTGTCTGACTGTCTGATACCCTGGAACTGGTGATGGGCCACCATATAGTTGCTGGTAGATTATCCAAGGTTCTCTGGAAGAAGAGGCAATGCTGTTAATTGTTGAGCCATTTCTGGGGCCCCACCCATCTTTAAATTTTTAGAAGAAAATGTGAGGCTGTGTTTATGTACATCATATGCACACCATAAGAGGGATTTATATTCTCTAGAATCTGACACCCTCTTCTGGAGTGTCTGAAGACAGCTACAGTGTACTTATATCTAATAAATACATAAATAAATAAACAAATAAATAAATAAATAAATAAATAAATAAATAAACATTTTTTAAAAAGGATAAGAAAGTAAGAAAGACCAGGCAGGCCTGCCGCCCTTATCTCTGTCTGTCTGTCTGTCTGTCTGATCCCCTGGAACTGGAGATGGGCCACCATAGTGTTGCTGGTAGTTTATCCCAGGTTCTCTGGAAGAGGAGACAATGCTGTTAATTGTTGAGCCCTTTCAGTGGCCCCACACTTCTTTAAATATTTAGAAGTATATGTGAGGCTGTGTTTATGTACATCATATTCAGATTATAAGAGGATTTAGATTCTCCAGAATCTGACACCCTCTTCTGGAGTGTCTGAAGACAGCTACAGTGTACTTATATATAATAAATACATAAATAAATAAAGAAATAAATAAATAAACATTTTTAAAAAGGATAAGAAAGAAAGTAAGACCAGGCAGGCCTGCCATCCTTATCTCTGTCTGTCTGTCTGTCTGTCTGTCTGATCCCCTGGAACTGGAGATGGGCCACCATATAGTTGCTGGTAGTTGATCCAAGGTTCTCTGGAAGAGGAGACAATGCTGTTAATTGTTGAGCCCTTTCAGTGGCCCCACACTTCTTTAAATATTTAGAAGTATATGTGAGGCTGTGTTTATGTACATCATATGCAGACCATAAGAGGGATTTAGATTCTCCAGCATCTGACACCCTCTTCTGGAGTGTCTGAAGACAGCAACAGTGTACTTATATCTAATAAATAAATAAATAAATGAATAAATAAATAAATAAACATTATTTAAACCAGATAAGAAAGAAAGAAAGACCAGGCAGCCTGCCATCCTTTTCTCTGTCTGTCTGTCTGTCTGTCGTTCTGATCCCCTGGAACTGGAGATGGGCCACCATATAGGTGCTGGTAGTTGATCCCAGGTTTTCTGGAAGAGATGACAATGCTGTTAATTGTTGAGCGCTTTCAGTGGCCCCACCTGTCTTTAAATTTTCAGTACTATATGTGAGGCTGTGTTTATGTACATCATATGCAGACCATAAGAGGGATTTAGACTCTCCAGAATCTGACACCCTCTTCTGCAGTGTCTGAAGACAGCTACAGTGTTCTTATATCTAATAAATACATAAATAAATAAACATTTTTTAAAAAGGATAAGAAAGAAAGAAAGACCAGGCAGGCCTGCCATCCTTATCCTTGTCTGTCTGTCTGTCTGTCTGATCCCCTGGGAGTGGAGATGGGCCACCATATAGTTGCAGCTAGGTTATCCCAGGTTCTCTGGAAGAGGAGACAATGCTGTTAATTGCTGAGCCCTTTCAGTGCCCCCCCCACCTTTAAATTTTAAGAAGTAAATGTGAGGCTGTGTTTATGTACATCATATGCAGACCATAAGAGGGATTTAGATTCTTCTGATTCTGACACCTTCTTCTGGAGTGTCTGAAGACGGCTACAGTGTACTTATATCTAATAAACATATAAATAAATAAATAAACATTTTTTTAAAAGGATATGAAAGAAAGAAAGACCAGGCAGGCCTGCCATCCTTAACTCTGTCAATCTGTCTGTCTGTCTGTCTGATCCCTTGGAACTGGAGATGGGCCACCATATAGTTGCTGTTAGTTGATCCCAGGTTCTCTGGAAGAGGAGACAATGCTGTTAATTGTTGAGCCCTTTCAGTGGCTCCACCTATCTTTAAATTTTTAGAAGTATATGTTAGGCTGTGTTTATGTACATCATATGCAGACCATAAGAGGGATTTAGATTCTGCAGAATCTGACACCCTCTTCTGGAGTGTCTGAAGACAACTAGAGTGTACTTATATCTAATAAATACATAAATAAATAAATAAATATATATATAAATAAATAAACATTATTTGAAAAGGATAAGAAAGAAAGAAAGACCAGGCAGGCCCGCCCTACTTATCTCTGTCTGTCTGTCTGTCTGTCTGATCCCCTGGAACTGGAGATGGGCCACCATATAGTTGCTGGTAGTTGATCCCAGGTTCTCTGGAAGAAGAGACATGCTGTTAATTGTTGAGCCCTTTGAGTGGCCCCACCCATCTTGAAATTTTTAGAAGTGTATGTGAATCTGTGTTTATGTCCATCATATGCAGACCATAAGAGGGATTTATATTCTCCAGAATCTGACACCCTCTTCTGGAGTGTCTGAAGACAGCTACAGTGTACTTATATCTAATAAATACATACGTAAATAAATAAATAAATAAATAAATAAACATTTTTTTACAAAGATAAGAAAGAGAGAAAGACCAGGCAGGCCTGCCATCCTTATCTCTGTCTGTCTGTCTGATCCCCTGGAACTGGAGATGGGCCACCATATAGTTGCTGGTAGTTTATCCCAGGTTCTCTGGAAGAGGAGACAATGCTGTTAATTGTTGAGCCCTTTCAGTGGCCCCACACATCTTTAAATTTTTAGAAGTATATGTGAGGCTGTGTTTATGTACATCATATGCAGACCATAAGAGGGATTTAGATTCTCCAGAATCCTACACCCTCTTCTGGAGTGTCTGAAGACAGCTACAGTGTACTTATATCTAATAAATACATAAATAAATAAATAAATAAATAAATAAATAAATAAATAAATAAATAAATAAACATTTTTGTAAAAATGATAAGAAAAAAAGAAAGACCAGGCAGGCCTGCCATCCTTATCTCTGTCTGTCTGTCTGTCTGTCTGTCTGTCTGTCTGATCTTCTGGAACTGGAGATGGGCCACAATAGTGTCTGATAGTTAATCACAGGTTCTCTGGAAGAGGAGACAATGCTGTTAATTGTTGAGCCATTTCAGTGGCCCCATCCATCTTTAAATTTTGAGAAGTATATGTGAGGCTGTGTTTATGTACATCATATGCAGACCATAAGAGGGATTTAGATTCTTCAGAATCTGACACACTCTAATGGAGTGTCTGAAGACAGCTACAGTTTACCCATATCTAATAAATACATGAATAAATAAATAAACATTTCTTAAAAGAATAAGAAAGAAAGAAAGACCAGGCAGGCCTCCATCCTTATCTCTATCTGTGTGTATGTCTGTCTCTCTGTCTGATCCCCTGGAACTGGAGATGGGCCACCATATAGTTGCTGGTAGTTCATCCCAGGTTCTCTGGAAGAGGAGACAATGCTGTTAATTATTGAGCCCTTTCAGTGGCCCCACACATCTTTAAATTTTTAGAAATGTATGTGAGGCTGTGTTTATGTACATCATATGGAGACCATAAGAGGGATTTAGATTCTCCAGAATCTGACACCCTCTTCTGGAGTGTCTGAAGACAGCTACAGTGTACTTATATATAATAAATACATAAATAAATAAATAAACATTTTTTTAAAAAGGATAAGAAAGACAGAAAAACCAGGCAGGCCTGCCATCCTTGACTGTTTGTCTGTCTGTCTGTCTGATCCCCTGGAACTGGAAATGGGCCACCATATAGTGGCTGGTAGTTGATCCCAGGTTCTCTGGAAGAGGAGACAATGCTGTTAATTGTTGAGCCCGTTCAGTGGCCCCACACATCTTTAAATTTTTAGAAGTATATGTGAGGCTGTGTTTATGTACATCATATGAGGCCCATAAGAGGGATTTAGATTCTCCAGAATCTGACACTCTCTTCTGGAGTGTCTGAAGACAGCTACAGTGTACTTATATCTAATAAATAAATAAATAAATAAATAAATAAATAAATAAATAAATAAATAAACATTTTTAAAAGGGATAAGAAAGAAAGAAAAACCACCAGGCCTGCCATACTTGTCTTTCTGTCTTGCCTAGCCCCTTGCCTAGCCTAGCCTAGCCTAGCCCCTTGCCTAGCCTAGCCTAGCCTCTTGCCTAGCCTAGCCTAGCCCCTTGCCTAGCCTAGCCCTGCCTTGCCTAGCCCTGCCTATCCCTGTCTTTAACCAGGCTGGCCTCAAACTCAGAAACTGACTGCCTCTGCCTCCAGAGTGCTCTCATTAAGAGCTCGAGCCACCACTGACTGTTGGGTTTTCTAAGTCTTACATAGGTATGGTCTGTTTCTCAGCTGTGAAACCCTAATTAACACATGTAGTCTGTCCTAGGTCAGCCATAGCTACAGACTGAGGCCTTTTCTAAAACAAAACAAAAGAAAACAAAAAATAGAAATAATAAAATAAATAAATTATGCAACCACATGATATCTTTTCTTTCTTTCAATGATACTCAGAGCTTGAAGCAGTTCACCCATGAGACCTCAGCTCCGGACATTGAGGCTCTTTCCCTAACAAGTATTATGGCTGAACCTGAGGGCTTCTACTGCTGATTTGTGTCCCCCACTTTAAAAAAATAGTTGTTTTCAAAGGCTGCAGGTTCTTAGCCCTGTTCCTTGTTACAGTTGAGTCACAGCCCTGAAAGTTCAGTGGTAGTTAAAGGCACTGAGAAGGGCTTCCTATAGACATCGAAGACCAAGTCTTTGATATTAAAAAAGTTAATCTGGATTCCCCCACCCCCTGGCATCCTTAGAATGCCTAGAAAGGAAGGCAGGGACCTGGGCAGAAGGGTGCAAGGCTACTGGTGTTTGTAAGTGGTAACAGAAAGCTTTCTCTTGTTGGTACCCTACCCCAAGTTACATTGTCACTTCTTTTTCCTAGTTGTTGTTTTGTCGGTTTGTATTCTCAACATAGACCCTTTTCCTTCCTAACCTTGGCTGTCCTGAACCTTACTGTCCTTGAAGTCAGTGATTTGCCTGTCTTGCTGGGATGAAACTGTGAGCTACCATCCAGAAGGAAGCACCCTGCTGAGGTTAGATTGGGGTCTCTTCCATTTTCCTCTATGAACATGCATATGGCAGGCCTGTTCTTTCTTTTTTACTTTTCCTTTTCTTTTTAAAGATTTATTTATTTATTATATTTAAGTATGCTGTAGCTATGTTCAGACACTCCAGAAGAGTGTGTCAGATGCTGAAGAATCTAAATCATTCTTATTGTCTGCATATGATGTATATAAACACAGCCTCACATATACTCAAAAAAAAAAAAGAATGAAAGATGTGGCTACAGAGAGGACTCAACAATTAAGAGCATTGTCTCCTCTTCCAGAGAACCTGGGCTCAATTACCAGTATATATATATGGTGGCCCATCTCCAGTTCCAGGGGATCTAATACTCTGTTCTGGAGTCTGTGGGCACAGCATACACATGCAAAACATTCTTACACTAAAAATAAAATTGATCATTGAGAGAGAGGAGAAAGAGGGGGTGAGAGAGAGGGGAGGTAATCATAACTCCTGACGAGTTTGAAGACCTGAGCTTCATCACTCACACAAATAAATAAATGCAAAATATTTTTTATAAATAAACTCTGCCATTGCCCTTTAAAAATTCCCAGAAAACAAGTTTTATGAGCAACAGTTATATTTACTATATCTAAAGGACAGTCATGAGCATATTCTCTAAATAGAAAAAGGCCTGTTAGTCTTAGAAATGGAAAAGACAAACCAAGGAAGGTTTACAATTACATAATGAGGCAGCTCAGCCCAGCACTCAGGTTGGAAGTAAGACTCGAGAATAGGATACACCTGAAGACAGACAGCCATTGCTTTTTGTTTCGGAGGCTGAAAGGATACACCTGAAGACAGCCAATGCTGTGTGTGCTTGATGGTGATCTGGTAATTTTTTTTTTTAATTTTTAAAAACTTTAACACTTTTTATAAAACTTTTATAAAAACTTTTTATTCTCCTTGGTTTCTTTCTTTCTTTCTTTCTTTCTTTCTTTCTTTCTTTCTTTCTTTCTTTCTTTCTTTCTTTCTTTCTTTCTTTCTTTTTTCAGGTTTTCTCACCATATTGCAGGTACTACAAGTTTGATTTTCTTATTTTTTGACTGTTTCAGGGTTTCTCACCATATTGCAGGTCCTACTGTGTGATTTTATAATTTTTCGACTTTTTCAGGGTTTCTCATCATATTCCAATTCCTAGAGTGTGATTTTCTCATTTTTCGACTTTTTCAGGGATTCTCACCATATTGCAGGTCCTAAAAGTGTGAATTTCTTATTTTTCGACTTTTGCAGGGTTTCTCACCATGTTCCAGCTACTACAGTGTATTTTTCTCATTTTTTAAAATTTTCACGGTCTCTCATCTTATTCAAAGTCGAACAATGTGATTTTCTCATTTTTCGACTTTTTCAGGGTTTCTCACCATATTCCAGGTCCTACTGCATGATTTTCTCATTTTTCGACTTTTTCAGGGTTTCTCACCATATTCCAAGTCGTACAGTGTGATTTTCTCATTTTTTGACTTTTTCAGGGTTTCTCATCATATTCCAAGTCCTACAGTGTGATTTTCTCATTTTTCAACTTTTTCAGGGTTTCTCACCATATTGCAGGTCCTACTGTGTGATTTTCTCATTTTTTGACTTTTTCAGGGTTTCTCACCATATTCCAGGTCCTACTGCATGATTTTCTCATTTTTCGACTTTTTCAGGGTTTCTCACCATATTCCAAGTCCTACAGTGTGATTTTCTCATTTTTTGACTTTTTCAGGGTTTCTCATCTTATTACATGTCCTAGAGTGTTATTTTTCTAATTTGTTGACTCTTTCAGAGTTTCTCCACTTACTCCATGTATTACAGTGTGATTTTTCTCATTTTTTTACTTTTTCAGGGTTTCTCATCATATTCCATGTCCTAAAGTGTGATTTTCTCATTTTTTGACTTTTTCAGTGTTTCTCACCATATTCCAGGTCCTACAGTTTGATATTCTCATTTTTCAACTTTTTCAGGGTTTCTCACCATATTCTGGGTCCTAGTGTGTGATTTTCTCATTTTTCGACTTTTTCAGGGTTTCTCACCATATTGGTGGTCCTACAAGTGTAATTTTCTTATTTTTCGACTTTTTCGGGGTTTCTCACCATATTCCAGCTCCTACAGTGTATTTCTCTCATTTTTTGACTTTTTCATGATTTCTCATCTTATTCCAAGTCCTACAGTGTGATTTTCTCATTTTTCGAATTTTTCAGGGTTTCTCACCATATTGCAGGTACTACAAGTTTGAATTTCTTATTTTTCGACTGTTTCAGGGTTTCTCACCATAATCCAGTTCCTACTGTTTGATTTTCTCATTTTTCGACTTTTTCAGGGTTTCTCATCATATTCCAAGTCCTAGAGTGTGATTTTCTCATTTTTCGAGTTTTTCAGGGATTCTCACCATATTACAGGTCCTACAAGTGTGAATTTCTTATTTTTCGACTTTTGCAGGGTTTCTCACCATGTTCCATCTACTACAGTGTATTTTTCTCATTTTTTAAAATTTTCACGGTTTCTCATCTTATTCCAAGTCGAACAGTGTGATTTTCTCATTTTTCGACTTTTTCAGGGTTTCTCACCATATTGCAGGTACTACAAGTTTGATTTTCTTATTTTTCAAATATTTCAGGGTTTCTCACCATATTCCAGGTCCTACTGTGTGATTTTCTCACGTTAAGACTTTTTCAGTGTTTCTCACCATATTCTAGGTACTACAGTGTGATTTTCTCATTTTTTGACTTTTTCAGGTTTTCTCATCCTATTCCAAGTCCTAGAGTGTGATTTTCTCTTTTTTTGACTTTTTCAGGGTTTCTCAAAAAATATTCCAGGTCCTACAGTGTAATTTTCTCATTTTTTTGACTTTTTCAGAGTTTATCACCATATTCCAGGTCCTAATGTGTGATTTTCTCATTTTTAGACATTTTCAGTGTTTCTGACCATATTCCAGGTCCTACAGTATGATTGTTCTCATGTTAAGACTTTTTCAGTGTTTCTCACCATATTCCAGGTCCTACTGCATATTTTGCTCATTTTTTACTTTTTCAGGGTTTCTCACCATATTTCAAGTCCTATATGTTGATTTTCTCATTTTTTGACTTTTTCAGGGTTTCTCATCTTACTCCAAGTCCTACAGTGTGATTTTCTCATTTTTTGACTTTTATGGGTTTCTCACCATATTGCAGGTCCTACAAGTGTGAATTTCTTATTGTTGGACTTTTTCAGGGTTTCTCACCATATTCCAGCTCCTACAGTGTATTTTTGTCATTTTTTGTCTTTTTCACGGTTTCTCATCTTATTCCAAGTCCTACAGTGTGATTTTCTCATTTTTCAACTTTTTCAGGGTTTCTCACCATATTGCAGGTCCTACTGTGTGATTTTCTCATTTTTTGACTTTTTCAGGGTTTCTCACCATATTCCAGGTCCTACTGCATGATTTTCTCATTTTTCGACTTTTTCAGGGTTTCTCACCATATTCCAAGTCGTACAGTGTGATTTTCTCATTTTTTGACTTTTTCAGGGTTTCTCATATTATTCCATGTCCTAGAGTGTTATTTTTCTAATTTGTCGACTCTTTCAGAGTTTCTCCACTTATTCCATGTATTACAGTGTGATTTTTCT